>NC_067401.1:468178948-468366448 GCF_016432865.1 Antechinus flavipes
CGCTGTCCACGTTCAGGGTGCTTACGGTCTTCGGCTGATGGAACTGTCCTGCTCTAAATGGGCCCCTGGCTGGGCGGGCTCCATTTGGAACCAGGGGACCTGAGCTCACCTACTTTATCCTTCCATTTACTACCAAGGTCATTTTGACCCTGAATACGTAGTTTGGCTTTTCTGAGACTCAGTTTCCTTATCAGTAAAACCAGGGGACTGGATTAGCCCCTTCCAAGGGACTTTCCCTTCAAATCCATAAGCCGAGGAGTCTACCTGATACCAAATCAGTAATGTGCTGCCTCCCAGTGGGCTCAGCTGCAGCTGAGATGCTCCTTCTTCCCTCTTAGTGGAAGCGTGGATTCGGGCGCCTCCTTTTCACTTGGGTCCCAGAGGCTCTATTGCAACTGGGCTGTCATATGTCCGATGACAGGACTGTCGGCCTGCTCTAGAACAGTGAGCCAGGTCACTAGAACCCAGAGACAGTGAGTCTTGTTTGAATTGACTTCCATCTTTTCTGCAGAATCCAAGCTTTGTAATTCTTACTTTACCATTTAAGTGGCTTTTGTGCCCCTGAAATCTATTTTGAAGTGTTTTATCATTAAAACAACAACAACAACAACAAACTTACAGGAATTGTGTGGCTGGGAGGTGCCTCAGTTTCCCTCCACCCCACAAGATCCTTAGGGCTTAGTAAATGATCTGCAAGGGAAAAGACCAAAAAAATCAAACAGCATTTAGGTGTCAACCCTGGGTGCTATTGGTCTACACTTCAAATGCCTGCCTTTCACTTACAAATTTTGCCAGCCCCAAACCACCCAAGCTCCAGAGCTGCCCTACATAAGAAAGAAGATTAGGAACTTATGGGAGGTCAAATAAAGGATTTAAATCCATTTAACCAACCTTTTAGAAGCGCCTGGATGAGGCAGCTTAAGCCGCCGTGACCCCCTGACCACCCCAGAGCTTCCCACCCAGATGTTCACAGCCCAGGACCCGGAACCCACAAGTCCTGAGTAAAGCCCTGAGCCAGCCTGCTGGCTCTTCTTCCAGCTAAGCTCACTGTGGAAATGATTCAGCCTAAGACATGGATAGGATTTCATCAGAGAAATGACATTTTTAAATGTTGTATTATTATGCTTGACTTTGCCACTGTCCTCAGAGGATGGAAGATGGAAGCGGGGGGCAGTGGGAGGAGTGCGTCCCACCTGACCTGCAGATGAAGCTCCTTCTATGTGCGAGCTCCTGGTTTTAGAAGGTGAGAAGCCCGAGAAAGGATTTTTTTGCTTCTCTATTTATATCCCAGCCCCCGCAGAGCTTGCCACATAGTAAGCTTTAAAAGCTTTTTCATTCACTCATTCAATCATTGATCTACCATGTAAGGTACCAGGCTAAGGACTTGCCCAAGCTCACACGGGTGAGTGGCCGAGTCGGTTCGGTCTCCTGCCCTCCAGATTCACTGTCCTTTACTGTACAGATGAATTGGGTCAAGAACTGGCAGGAACCTTAGAGTTCCAGAGCATGAGCCAAAGAAAATAGTTCTTGCATTTTGCTGGAAAACACTTGTCTGTAAATAAGGGAATATAAGATAATTTGAGAAGGGAGAGGGCAACTGGAGATGGGGAGAGAGGGGAGATAAGGACAGATGAGACCATGATCATCATCATCATCAAAATCATCATCAGGTAGAGGTAGATTCACATCCAATACTATGGATAGGGTAGCTAGGTGGTACAGTAAATAGAGTGCTGGGCCTAGAGTCAAGAATATGTGAGTTCAAATCTGGCCTCTTACTAGTTGGGTGCGACTATTTGCCTCAGTTTCCCCATCTGTAAAATGAGCTGGAGGATGAAATGACCAATCACTCCAGTATCTTTGCCAAGAAAACTTCAAATGGGGTCCCAAAGAGTCAGACACGTGTGAACAACAACTGTGTATCCCCTTGTCTCTGTAGAGTCCTCTGGAGGGGCAACTAGGTTGCACAGTGGATAGTGCTAGACCTGGAATCAGAAAAGACCTGAATTTATCTGATGGAAGTGGATCTCTTCGACAAAGAGAAGATCTAACTCAGTTCCAATTGATCAAGGATGGACAGAAGCAGCTACACCCAGAGAAAGAACACTGGGAAATGAATGTAAACTGTTTGCATTTCTGTTTTTCTTCCCAGGTTATTTCTACCTTCTGAAGCCAATTCTCCCTGTGCAACAAGAGAACTGTTCAGTTCTGCACACATATATTGTACCTAGGATATACTGCAACCTATTTAACATATATAGGACTGCTTGCCATCTGGGGGAGGGGGTGAAGGGAGGGAGGGGGAAAGTCGGAACAGAAGCAAGTGCAAGGGATAATGCTGTAAAACATTACCCTGGCATGGATTCTGTCAATAAAAAGTTATAATAAAAATTTAAAAAGAAAAAAAGAAAAAACAACAACAAAAAGAAAAAAAAAAAAAAGACCTGAATTCAAATCTTATCTTAGTACTTGACAGCTAAGTGATGCTAGATAAGAACCATAAGTATCTGCCTGTAAAAGAAGTCTAATAACAGTCCAGAGTTATTGTAAGGATCAAATGAGATGATGTGCATCAAAGGCTTAAGTCCATTTACTAAATAAACGCTAGCTGTTATTATCACTGCATATTGAACCAAATCCAGATTCCTCAGTCTGGCATTCAAGGCTCTTCCCTAGCTGCTTTCATTTCACCATCCAAGCTCTTCTCTTAGTACCCAGTGACATAGATCCTCCACTCCAGGAAAGCTCCATTGAGATGCTCCCCATACATTTCCCACTCCTAGAATTTCCTTTCCCCTCTTCATTGTCAGTCCAAACCCTCCACCAAAGCCCTGCTTCTTTTCCATGGTGTCTTGATGGGCTCTCCCTTATTCTGATGCCCACCTTCCTACTACACACTTTGTTAAATGTCACTTCTGTGGTAGCTGTTCCCTGGGCCTATAGTTCATTTGTCCAACAAGTCTAGAAACTCCTTGTGGGTGAGGGTAGAGAAGTGAAATAGAACCCTGGAAAGAAGGGAGCGCCAAAACCTTAGTCAAGAGATAGGGGTTCATATTTGCATTTTTGTTTTTCTTCCCGGGTTATTTCTACCTTCTGAATCCAATTCTCCCTGTGCAACAAGAGAACTGTTCGGTTCTGCACACATAGATTGTATCTAGGATATACTGCAACATATCTAACATATATAGGACTGCTTGCCATCTAGGGGAGTGGGTGGAGGGAGGGAGGGGAAAAATCGGAACAGAAACGAGTGCAAGGGATAATGTTGTAAAAAAATTACCCTGGCCTGGGTTCTGTCAATATAAAGTTATTATTAAATAAAATAAAATATATTTATTTATTTTTTTAAAAATAACTTTTTATTGATAGAACGCATGCCAGGGTAATTTTTTTACAGCATTATCCCTTGCATTCACTTCTGTTCCGATTTTTCCCCTCCCTCCCTCCACCCCTTCCCCCAGATGGCAAGCAGTCCTTTACATGTTGAATAGGTTACAGTATATCCTAGATACAATATACGTGTGCAGAACCGAACAGTTCTCTTGTTGCACAGGGAGAATTGGATTCAGAAGGTAGAAATAACCCGGGAAGAAAAACAAAAATGCAAGCAGTTTATATTCATTTCCAGTGTTCTTTCTCTGGGTGTAGCTGCTTCTGTCCATCTTTGATCAATTAAGGCTCTCTTTATCCAAGAGATCCACTTCCATCAGAATACATTCTCAAACAGTATTGTTGTTGAGGTATATAATGATCTCCTGGTTCTGCTCATTTCACTCAGCATCAGTTCATGTAAGTCTCGCCAGTCCTCTCTGTATTCATCCTGCTGGTCATTCCTTACAGAACAATAATATTCCATAACATTCATATACCACAATTTACTCAACCATTCTCCAATTGATGGGCATCCTTTCATTTTCCAGTTTCTGGCCACTACAAACAGGGCTGCCACAAACATTTTGGCACATACAGGTCCCTTTCCCTTCTTTAGTATCTCTTTGAAGTATAAGCCCAGTAGAAACACTGCTGGATCAAAGGGTATGCACAGTTTGATAACTTTTTGAGCATAGTTCCAAATCGCTCTCCAGAATGGCTGGATGTGCTCACAATTCCACCAACAATGTATCAGTGTCCCTGTTTTCCCACATCCCCTCCAGCATTCCCCATTATCTTTCCCTGTCATTCTAGCCAATCTGACAGGTATGTAGTGGTATCTCAGAGTTGTCTTAATTTGCATTTCTCTGATTAATAATGATTTGGAGCATATTTTCATATGTCTATAAATAGTTTCTATTTCTTCGTCTGAGAATTGTCTGTTAATATCCTTTGACCATTTATCAATTGGAGAATGGTTTGATTTCTTATAGATTAGGGTCAATTCTCTATATATTTTGGAAATGAGGCCTTTATCAGAACCTTTGATTGTAAAAATGTTTTCCCAGTTTATTGTTTCCCTTCTAATCTTGCCTGCATTTGTTTTGTTTGTACAAAAACTTTTCAATTTGATATAATCAAAATTTTCTATTTTGTGGTCAATAGTGATCTCTAGTTCTTCTTTGGTCATAAATTCCTCCCTCTTCCACAGGTCTGACAGGTAAACTATCCTATGCTCTTCCAATTTATTTATCATCTCATTCTTTATGCCTAGGTCATGAACCCATTTTGACCTTATCTTGGTGTACAGTGTTAAGTGTGGGTCAATGCCTAGTTTCTGCCATACTGATTTCCAATTTTCCCAGCAATTTTTGTCAAATAATGCATTCTTATCCCCAAAACTGGGGTCTTTGGGTTTGTCAAACACTATATGATTAAAGTTATTGTCTGTTTTGTCCTTTGAACCTAACCTATTCCATTGATCAACTAGTCTATTTCTTAGCCAATACCAGATGGTTTTAGTAACTGCTGCTTTATAATATATTTTTAGATCTGGTACAGCTAGGCCACCTTCATTTGATTTTTTTTCATTAATTCCCTTGAAATTCTTGACCTTTTGTTTTTCCATATGAACTTTGTTGTTATTTTTTCTAATTCATCAAAGTAGTTTTTTGGGAGTCTGATTGGTAGAGCGCTAAATAAGTAGATTAATTTAGGTAGTATTGTCATCTTTATTATATTTGCTCGCCCAATCCAAGAGCATTTAATATTTTTCCAGTTGGTTAGATCAGACTTATAATGTGTGGAAAGTGTTTTGTAGTTTTGCTCATAAAGTTTCTGATTTTCCCTTGGCAGATAGATTCCTAAATAGTTTATACAATCAGTAGTTACTTTAAATGGAATTTCTTAAAATATATTTAAGAGAGAAAGAGAGAGAGAGAGGTTCAAATATGGCCGCAGGCACTTAGAGACTAGATGAAAACATCTGAAGACTTAGTTTCCCCATCTGTTAAAATGGTAATGAGCATGATTGATTGATTGAGGAGGGTCGCAGTGAGGGTTAGCATTTGCATAGTCCTTTCACTTATCTCATTTGAATTTCACCATTATTATCCCCATTTTACACTTGGGCGACCCGAGGCTGCAAGAAGTTAAGTGACTTGCGCCTAGGGCAAAGGATAATGGAATTAGGAGCTCCAATCCCCTTCTTTGGCCAAGCCGGAGGTCAAGACAAGATCAAAGGTACAAGCTCGCAGCAAAGCTTGGACTCAAGACCAGAGAGTAACTACCTCAACCCTTCGTGTTCCTCTTATTGAAAAATTCTACTTGGGAAATTTAGTCTACGTTGGTCTGTGTTCCATTGCTCATGGAACCAAATGTCTTCGAGCGCTCTGGGCTTTATCATATTTTCATTTCCACACCATCCATGGCCGGGTAGCCAAACTAAGCTCCCGGCTCTTCCCCAATTCCATTCTCTACACAGGGCATTTTCCTTGCTCTTTGAAAGCACTCCATCCGCATCTCTAATATCTGAACTTGTTCTTTTCCTCAGATGTTATATCTTTCCTGCTAAAAGCGACTTCTCCTTCCTTCATTTTCTTAAATCTTTCTCACTGATATATCTTATACTTTAATGTAGTTAGGGTCTTCCTAATAGTGTGAGGGCCGGGAGGCTACACCCAAGTTCAAATGGGTCTTCAAGTCAGTATCTATGCAAAGCCACTGGCAAGAGCCCCCACCTTATCTTTTCCTTTTGCAACAGATTATGCTTCAATCAAAGTAAAAAAGCATTTAAATAGAATTGTAAAGGCAAGCTCTAGCAGCTCTTTGTCCCTTCTCTAAGAGGACCATGACGTCAGGGAGAGGACACCCAGACAGATGAGTGAATTGAATTTCAGTGAGGGAGGGCAGTGCAAAGTCCCCAGTCTCACTTTCTTTCCCAAAGATCCAAAGGGATCTTCCAGGGTGGGTGGGTCCAGTACAAAGATATAGCTGGGGAGGATTGGAGGTGGTCCTGGATGAAATATAGTCACCCAAATATGGGAAATGCCCCATGTGTACCATCTCTGACTTAGATAAAACAATTCTGCTTCTGAAGCTTCTGCTTGCTGCTTTTTCCTAGAGCTACTGATGAGCATCTCCAGGATAGATTGCTAATTCTGTGAGAGGATCTGCTGGTTTTCTGCTGGGCTCTGTCTGCCATCTACTGCATTTCCCCTGAATTGCAGAGGGAGGGAAGGGCTCTCTCAGCTTTTTAATGAAGTAACTCAGCGTCTAAAAGAAGGGACTTTTCTCCTGCTGGGGTACACACTTTTCTTAGGGGTTCAAGAATAGATTTCTCAGCTTTTTAATGAAGTAACTCAGCGCCTAAAAGAAGGGACTTTTCTCCTGCTGGGGTACACAGACACTTTTTTAGGGGTTCATGAATAGATTTCAAGGAGTCCATGAACTTAGATGGAAAAATAATTGCATGTTTATTTTCACCAACTTTGGGTTTCATTCATAATCTTGTTTTGCGTTTATGCATTCCCAAGCATCATTCTGAGACAGACATGGTAGGTTTTGTTGATTTGCCAAAGGGTCCATGACATTTAAAGATGGAGATCCTCCAACTCATACCTATTTTAGCATTTTTGTGACTAGGACCTCTAAGTGGTGGATAGAGGCAACTCAGCAAAATTTCCCTCAGAGGAAATCTCTCTTTTTGAATAATTTTACTTCTTCCTCTATTCTTCAGACCCACCTGACAGGTGTGACCTGGGGAAGTGAATACTTTCCAATTCCTGGCACAGATGATGACGCCCTGCAGTTTTACTTCATGGGACTGGAATGAATGGGTTGAAGAAGCGTCAGTAAAGATGGTCCTCCCACAAAGTTGGAATCTCAGCTAAGTCCAGACACAGGGATTTATCTTACTCATCCCTTTCCAAGGCTTTACAATTCTTTTTTTTTTTTTTAATAACTTTTTATTGATAGAACCCATGCCAGGGTAATTTTTTACAGCATTATCCCTTGCACTCACTTCTGTTCCAATTTTTCCTCTCCCTCCCTCCACCCCTTTCCCCAGATGGCAAGCAGTCCTTTACAGGTTGAATAGGTTACAGTATATCCTAGATACAATATATGTGTGCAGAACCGAACAGTTCTCTTGTTGCACAGGGAGAATTGGATTCAGAAGGTATAAATAACCCAGGAAGAAAAACAAAAATACAAGCAGTTTATATTCATTTCCCAGTGTTCTTTCTTTGGGTGTAGCTGCTTCTTTCTGTCCATCCTTGATCAATTGAAACTGAACCTAGCTCTCTTTATCGAAGAGATCCACTTCCATCAGAATACATCCTCAAACGGTATCGTTGTTGAGGTATATAATGATCTCCTGGTTCTGCTCATTTTACTTAGTATCATTTCCTGTAAGTCTCGCCAGTCCTCTCTGTATTCATTCTGCTGGTCATTTCTTACAGAACAATAATATTCCATAACATTCATATACCACAATTTACCCAGCCATTCTCCAATTGATGGGCATCCATTCATTTTCCAGCTTCTGGCCACTGCAAACAGGGCTGCCACAAACATTTTGGTACATACAGGTCCCTTTCCCTTCTTTAGTATCTTTGGTATAAGGGCTTTACAATTCCTAACTGGACCAGGGTTGACCAGGTTCAACCCTCTCATTTTAGAAAGGAGGAAGTTAATTCCCAGAAGGGTTCAATAAGTTGTTTTAGAATCAGATGAGATAATTTGTAAAGCACTTGCCAGCTTTAAGGTATGATATAAATACCAGGGATCATTCTGATCATCATTACCCAGGGGCCCATTTATGAAATCTGTAAAGTCCACTCATGCTCATAGGGTCACAATATTATTCTATATTATGTATAACAACATCAAATATATTATAAATGTCCATTGAGTGACTGACTAACAACCTCTCTGTTTCTGATCTGTGAAAGGAGGCAGTTGACACGATCTGTAAATCTTTCGTTTCTATAAAAAGTATCCACTCTGGGGTCAGTTCTGGGACCCCGGGCAAAAGATGGAAGTTTGATTAGATGGTTTTGGGGTTGAGGGGACTTCCAGCTTCAGACTGCAAGAAATACTTCATTGAGACCTCTACTCTGTTCCATTCAGTATTTTTGAATTGGATAGAATCTTATCAAAGTGCTCCCCATCAGGCCCCAGAGCTGTGAGCTGCAGATTCGAAGTTCACTTACTCAATCATAGGAAATTAACCCAAGGCCCTGCACCCTTGCTTTTCCTTATCCCCGTGACCAAGTCCAGCCTGGCAGCGCTAACAACTCCATGAAAAACTCCCCCAAATAGTTCTGTAATCTCAAACCAATCTCTATTTTTTAAAATAACTTTTTATTGACAGAGCCCATGCCAGGGTAATTTTTTACAGTATTCCTTGCACTTACTTTTGTTCCGATTTTCCCCCTCTCTCCACCCCCTCCCCCAGATGGCAAGCGATCCAATACATGTCAAACCCATCCCTTACCCAATAAGAGCAGGTGACCAGCTTACAACCACTTAGCTCATAAAAGTGTGTAGTTTATACCATTTCCTCCTGCCCAAATGAAGAAAATTGTGCGTCTCATCTGGAGATTTTCCTTGCTTCTCCCAACTTGTGACCCGGCTGACATATTTATTGCTTACTTTAGCTTACGTACCCCATGGCAATCAATGGAATTATTCTGCATTTGTTGTTCTGGAAAAACCGGCCCCTGCATTTGTTTGCGATGGAATATTATTGTTCCATGGGAAATGATGAGCAAAATGCTCTCAGAAAAAGAAACCTGGAAAGTCCTTCATGAACAAAGTGATATTGAACCCCAGACACATTATTATTGCCCTTTGACCTTGGTGGAGTCCCACTCCCCCCCAGAACTCAGTTTCCCCATCTGTAAAATGAGCCATTTGGATGAGACAGACTTGGAAGTCTCTCCTGGCTCTCCGATCCTGCTCCTGCCCCGCCCCCCGTCGGGCCCCCATCTGTAGGAAGAGCGATCCCAGGCGATCCAAAGCCGCTGCTTGGGACCCGGACCGGGCCGGATGAGGGCGCTTGGTCATGCCGATTTCTTATGTTGCTTTTCTTTTAAAAAATGAGTGACAGAAATGTTGGTGGCGGCCCTGGTTGTGGTGGCCAGAAGCTGGAAAGTGAAAGGCTGCCCATCCATGGGAGAACGGCTGGGTAAGTTGTGGTCTATGAACGTGATGGAATATTATTGTTCTGTAAGGAATGACCAGCAGGATGAATACAGAGAGGACTGGCGAGACTGACAGGAGCTGATGCTGAGGGAAACGAGCAGAAACAGGAGATCATCATATACCTCAACAACGATACTGTTTGAGGATGTATTCTGATGGAAGGGGATCTCTTTGACAAAGAGAGCCTTAATTGATCAAGGATGGACAGAAGCAGCTACACCCAGAGAAAGAACACTGGGAAATGAATATAAACTGTTCGCATTTTTTTTTCTTCCCGGGTTATTTCTACCTTCTGAATCCAATTCTCCCTGTGCAACAAGAGAACTGTTCGGTTCTGCACACATATATTGTATCTAGGATATACTGTAACCTATTTAACATGTAAAGGACTGCTTGCCATCTGGGGGAGGGGGTGGAGGGAGGGAGGGGAAAAATCGGACAGAAGTGAGTGCAAGGGATAATGCTGTAAAAAATTACCCTGGCATGGGTTCTGGCAATAAAAAGTTATTTTTTTAAAAAAGTGAATGACAGGAATAAGAAAAACGGGGGGTTTGGGCGGAAAGAATAAAATTTAATTTAATGCTTATCGAGCAAAAATAAATTCAAAGGAAAAAAATAGAAAGGCACGAAGGACTCGAGCTGGCGGGCAGTTGGGCGCGTTTACCGCCTCACGGAATCAGAAGTGCGGAGACAGCAGAGACCGCCGCCCACTTTTCTCAGAACCTCCCGGCTTCCAGCTCAGCGCGCCCCCCCTCCCTCACCGAACCACCCTTCTCTTCAGGTTCCCTGCTCCGCTAGAGGCGCCAGGCCCCGCCCCTCGCGTTAGCTCCCCCTTCCTGTAACCCCGCCTCCGAGCTGAAGTCCCGCCCCTTATCTCTGGTAGTTCCCCCACCCCCTTGTGACCACGCCCCCGAGAGTAGCCACGCCCCCTGCCTCTTCTCTCCAGTGACGGGCTTCCTCCCTCCACCACAGCCCTCCTAAGTCTCGCGGGATTTCGCGAGGGGTCGCCCGGGGCCGCGGCGGGGTCGCGAGACGCGATCATGGCTGCCGAGGAAGCGGATGTGGATGTCGAGGGGGACCCAGGGACGGCGCTTCCTCCTCCACGCGGGTGAGGCCGGGGTTGGGACCGAGCGGGCCGGCGGGAGGTCAGGGCGGGCTCGGGCAGAGCCCGGCTCTCGAGCCCCCGAGACCCGGACCGGGATCCCTGTCAGGGTCACGGCGCGTGAGCCGAGCGGGCTTCCCCTTCCCCGCCTGTGACATGGAAAGGTGCCCCTGTGTGCTCCCTCCTCTGGCCCCGGCCCGGCACCGTCCTACAGCTAGGGACCGAGGTCCCACCCCCGGGAGGCGGGCGCCTCTTGTACAGAGGCGGAAACTGAGGCAGGCCCCTCCCGGCCTACAGGCCCTGAGGGTTTGCGGAGCCGCGGCTGCCGCCTGACCCTGTGGGCTCTCCCGTGACCCCTGCGCCTCCGACCAGGGTCAGGTACCGGGGTGTCTCCCAGTGAGACTGTGGTACACTAAGGCAGCGGAGCGGCCCGGCGGGCAGGGCGGCATCGGGGCTGGAGCAGGAGGGCACGGCGGGCAGGGCGGCATGGGGGGTGGAGCAGGAGGGCACGGCGGGCAGGGCGGCATCGGGGGTGGAGCAGGAGGGCACGGCGGGCAGGGCGGCATGGGGGGTGGAGCAGGAGGGCACGGTGAGCAGGGCAGCAGGGGGGGCGGAGCAGGAGGGCACGGCGGGCAGGGCAGCAGGGGGGGCGGAGCAGGAGGGCACGGCGGGCAGGGGGGGTGGAGCAGGAGGGCACGGCGGGCAGGGGGGGTGGAGCAGGAGGGCACGGCGGGCAGGGCGGCAGGGGGGGTGGAGCAGGAGGGCACAGTGGGCAGGGCAGCATCGGGGGTGGAGCAGGAGGGCACGGCAGGCACGGCGGGCAGGGGGGGTGGAGCAGGAGGGCACGGCGGGCAGGGCGGCAGGGGGGGTGCAGCAGGAGGGCACGGCGGGCAGGGCGGCAGGGGGGGTGGAGCAGGAGGGCACAGTGGGCAGGGCAGCATCGGGGGTGGAGCAGGAGGGCACGGCAGGCACGGCGGGCAGGGGGGGTGGAGCAGGAGGGCACGGCGGGCAGGGGGGGTGGAGCAGGAGGGCACGGCGGGCAGGGGGGGTGGAGCAGGAGGGCACGGCGGGCAGGGGGGGTGGAGCAGGAGGGCACGGCGGGCAGGGGGGGTGGAGCAGGAGGGCACGGCGGGCAGGGCGGCATCGGGGGTGGAGCAGGAGGGCACGGCGGGCAGGGCAGGATGGGGGGTGGAGCAGGAGGGCACGGCGGGCAGGGCGGCAGGGGGGTGGAGCAGGAGGGCACAGTGGGCAGGGCAGCATCGGGGGTGGAGCAGGAGGGCACGGCGGGCAGGGCGGCATGGGGGGTGGAGCAGGAGGGCACAGCGGGCAGGGCAGTACAGTGGGTAGGACTCCAGGACTCTATGCTGTCTGGATGACCCTGGCCAAGTCCCTTTCCCCCCTGCCTCAGTTTCCTCATCTGTAAAACGAGCTGGAGGAGGATTTGCCAAATCCCTCCAGTACTTCTGCCCAGAAAACCCCCGGTGGGGTTAGAGTCCCCAGAACTCAAGTCCAAGTCTTAAGAATCTGTCCACCCTCAAGCGCTTTGTCCTGGGCTGCAGGGGTCAGGGGTCCAGGCCGGGCCTGGCTGGGATTCAGGATTCGGGGGATTTGCTGCTGGGAGGCGCGGGCTGATGTGCCCCCTCCTTTTGTGAAAGTGCCGGAAGCCCTGGGGGAGGGTGACCCAGAACTGCCACTCTGACCTCTCCATTCACAGATGAGAAAGTGGTGCCCGTTGGATTAGGTGCTTTGCCCAGGACCACACACAGCTCGGCTTGCTAGGAAGCCTCTCTGGGCACGAGCCCCGCTCGGGCGCTTCTCTCCCAGCTCTTGGTTCGGCCTTTCCGACGCTTGCCGGCCGCTCTCTCCTCCGGCCCGCTGCCCTTAGCTCATCCTTTGCTCTCCCGTGCCGTGGACGCCGGGATCTTTGCCCTGCTGGGCAGCTCTGTCCCTTCCCTGCGCTTCCGAGCTGAACTTTGCCCTCCGTGTGTTGTCTGACCGGCCTCGGCGGCGCCCGCTCCCTGCGGCTCTTGGCCGACACTTCCCACTTCTGACGTTTCTGTCTCTCTTCGTGCTTAGACCAGCCCGTCGGTAACGGGTCTGTTTTCTTGACGCTTTAATTCATGTTGGCAGCAGCCCCGGCCGCTGTCATCTTCCGATCCCATCGTGTGAGGGCGGGGGCGGCGCTGGAGACGGCCTGGCTCCGGCCCTTCCTCACTGCGGGTCAGCCCTTGGCTTTTCTGAGTCAGCCTCGGTTTCCCCTCAGAGAGGTGGGGATAGGTGGACTTGTAATACCTACCCCTTGTCTTCGGGAGGTACCCGCCTGCTGTGGGGCCGGCTTCTGGCTGTGGAGGCAGGTCCCGAAGGCCGCAGCCAGATCCATCGCTGCACCGCAAACAATGAGAGACAGCATCGGGCAGCCCAGGAGAGTCCCCAAGCCAGGCTCCCTTTTAAGCATCTCTGTGCCCATTTTCTTATCTGTTACAGAAGCCATGAAAATACAGCATCTGCTTTACAGCAAGATCACTACCTTGAATCCACCTGGAGAACTGATAATGGCCTCATTGTAAGTGCTTTATGAGAGGGTTGTGCCCTTTTGCTTTTTACGATATGCCTATGAGAGAGATATGCCTATCTTGAAATACCACTCTTTCCTGCTTCTGTCCCTGTTCTCAGCCATTGCGGATAACACCCTGGGAGATTTTCCTTGGTTTAAACAACATAAGGAACCTTGTTTCTTTTCATCTTGAAGAAGAGCATAGCGGGAGGTTTCACTTAGACATCACACATTTTTATCTGATGTGATATAGCAGATAATCTCAAAAATCAATTAGTATAAAAAATTATCTTTCTTTCTTAATAGCCTTGGACTCTGGATAATACCATCAGTGCTGAGAACAGGGCTGTCATCGAGAAAATGTTACTGGAAGAAGAGTATCCTTTAATGCTTCTGAGGAAAAAACTCATCAAGTTAGGTTGTAGAAGCTACAAATAGAAAATTTGGACCAGAAGTCACTGATTGTCATTCTGTAGGGTTTCTCACCTGAGAGATCTCCCTGATCTCTGGGTCTCTGAATGTTAGTAGAGTGTTTCATTCAACAAAAACTAAGTTTTCACTTCCAAAGACCGGCATTGTCTAAAATCTGTCGTAGCTCTCAGAAACTGGGAGCACCTCTCCATTTCAAGCATTTTCTGCCTAATGCTTGTTAATGCTATGGAAACGTGAGGTTAAAAAAACATAGTTACACTTAAGACGGGTGGGCCTATAGCCGTGATGTTCTCGATAAGTGATTGTCCGGATCCTGTCGCAGTAACGTGTTCACGATGTTATTGATATTGAATAACATTGAGATGGGCAGCCTCCTGTGAAACGTGCTTGAATCGAAACTTGTAGCGCTGCTCTTGGCCAGACCATCTTGAACTCAGCCATGCTCTTAGGGAAGGTTGTCATTTGTGCCCGGCCTCTTGCTTCCTTGTCACTTGTGAATACATCCTTTCTTGTCTGTTTTTTTGATCGTTCCTCCTTTAGTTAATCTTCAAGGACTCAAATAAAACACCAAAATGCCCCAAAAGTGAAGCAATCAGGTCTTTTTATTTCAAAAGGGATGTAGTAAGCGATGGTATGGCTTGGTGGGAAGAGCACCCAATTGCAAGCGAAGAGGCCTTGACTCAAGTGTTCATTCTGCTCCTAACTGGCTGTGTGTGGCCTTGTTCAAACCACATAATCATTTTAGATTTGGGGGGTGGGGGGGCTTCATCTTTTTTCTTGGGCTTCCTCCACCATGATCCATTTCTGATCTCCAAATACTCGGTCATTGCTGTAATGACATCAGAGCTTCTGTTTTAGTCCACGCCCACTCCATCCTCAGGAGATATTGTTCCAGTCCAGGAATCGGCAGTCTTCATTTTACCTGGGAAAAAATGATAGGTTTTCATTAGGTTCTTTTATCAGTGTCCCAAAGTCATCTCAGTAGCTATCTGAAGATGTTTGGCCAGATAGAATGAAGGTGTGGAATTCCGTTGACCTGCAAGTGGTCCAGTTGGCTAGTTTCCACACACTTGTGGGGATGCTGGGGGCATTTTCCTAACATGACAAAGGAATAGCCCAGACCTCCTTGCACCCTCAGGGAGCAGAGATTCTTAACCTGGTATCCAGAGACCACAGATCACAGGTCTGAACTTGAATGGAGGAAAAATTACATCTTTAATTTTATTAACTTTTAATTTCCTTTGTAATTCTGTATATTTTATTGTATTCATTTAAAATATAATTCTTGGAAGGAAGCCTACCTTTTGCAGAATGTCAAAGGTATTGCCATACAAAAGGTTAATTCGTCTTGCTGAAGAGAAAGGAGGTTTAGAGTCTTTAGTTGGTGTGAGGGAAATATATTCTAATTATCCTATGTGCCTTATAAAATAGTGCAGAAGGAGAGGCAAAGAGAATAAAGCTGTTATTCTCATCCTTCCCAGACATTCAAGTATAGCCTAGGTCAAGTCTTGCTAGAACTCTGCATCTCTTTATGCCATTAAAATTTAGCTATCAATTCATTAGAGATAAGAATGGGTTCTATAATATACTATGTCATTTGTATATTAATATAGAAAAATTTGTTTAATTCCTATTTTGGTCCCGTGTAATAACATGCAACTCATTGCATTTTCAACTTAAGCTGGTGATGTTCATTCAGGAGATAATAATTTCCATGAAGTATGTGAAAGACATCATTTTTCACTTCATGTTTTCAGACAGTTTCCTTAGTAACCTCACAGATATTATATGTCTAACAAATCACTTCCAGGCAAAATCTGGCTTGATCATAAGGAAAATAATAAAAAATACACAAAAAGGTAAAAAAAAAAAAATCACTTGGGTAAAACTTGGGAGAAGGCAGTGAATTTGAAAAAATTCATTACATCAACCATTTCTTCTTTTTTTATCTTTTACAGTCCACAAAAATCAGGAAAACTCACGTATGTACTTTTCATTTTTTCAAAGCCTTTTGTGAGCATATGAGTTAAGTCGCATTATTCTTAAAAGTAATTTGTAAATCTTTGTATGACTAAATTCTTGTAAGCATGGGATATGTAAAAATGTGAGATATAGAGAAAGCTGCATTTCTTTAGGAAATATAAGAATATGAAGATCATTTTTAGTTGACTTTGAATGCAATTAATTTTAGCCAGCCAACATGAAGGGCTTGTTGTATACAAGATACATTATAAGTCAGTCAGAGAAGTTGGATTCAGGATGACAATTACAACTTAAAAGTGATTATTTATCTAGTCATAGGCAAAAAAGCTGGCTAAGTTGAACAGAGCAAGTCGAGGTTCTGTTCATTGGATTTCCAGGATAACAAAAATAATGTTTAAGCAAGTAGAAGGAATTCAGTACAGAACCCCACAATTGAGGAGGTAGAAGGAAGTTCAGCAGCTGCAAGCCCAGACCCCAGCACAAAAGGAACCTATTGTCACGTGCAGGCTGCCTTGCCTCGACCTGAATACGTGCCCCGTTCCTTGTTTTGCACTTTGGGGCCAAACACAATGACACCAGCTCCTTTACAGGTCAGCCCTTCAAACACTTGAAAATAGCTGTCGGGTCCCATTGAGTCTTGTCCAAGCTACACATGTCCCGTTCTGTCATTCAGCTTATCCTAAGATAGGAGTTACCTGCCCTCCACCTTCTGGATTTTCCTCTGGATGCTCCGGCTCCTCGGCGGTTCTTAGAACTGGGCAGATGCTCCGAATGAGGGCAACTACATGGCACCTCTGTTCTGGAAGCTGAGCTCCTCTTACTGCTGCCCAGTATCCCTTTGCTGACTGCACTGACCTTGCAAGCCCCTAAAACTCTCAGGTCTTTTTTCACAACTGCTTTCTATCTCTGAAAGCTAAAGAAGCTGAAATGTTAGGTCGTTTACTGCTGACTGTCCAATTTCCTCTGCAGCTCTCTGGTTGTATTAGTCTTAGCCATGACTCTCCATCTTCTCGGCCGTAATTGTGCGAGAGCCTTTAGGAAAAGCTTTACCAAAATCTGGCTAAACTGTCTCTGGCTGTTCTCCCCAAGCACTCATTTAGTAATCATGTCAAAAGAGGAAATGAAGTTGGTCTGGCTCCCTACTGTTGGTAAAGCCAGTGCTGGTTCTTTGTAATCCCCACTTCCTTTCTAGATTTTCTCCAGCCATCTCAGATTGTCCCCGGAGTCAGTCACTCATTGCATGTGTGTAGACCCTGTTCTCTTTCCTTTTCTAAAAGTAAGGGTCATGTTTGCTGTTTTCCAGTATCTGACCTCTGCTCTCTTTCCAGATCTTTCACTGGCAATGGTTAAGTGACCCTCCTTTCTCCTTATCTCATCATTCTTTTGTCATTTCCAGTCTAATGGTCATTCTCCTTTGCAGGAAAAAAAAAAAAAAAAACAAAAACAAAAACAAGTTAAGAAGGCAAATGTCTGAGGCCAGATTTGAGCTCAGATTATCCTCACTCCAGGGCTAGTGCTCTATTCACTACACCATCTAGCTACCCCCCAAATTAAGAATTGGGAATATTCTTATGGAAGATATTTCTTCTCTCTTGAATACATTTGTATTCCTTAAAAAGTTCTTGCAGGTTTCCTCTCTGTTCATCTGAAGGAGTAAAGGCCATTTGTTTCTCTTTGAGGCATAGAATAGTAAAGGTAGTTTTGTAATCGCCAGACATCTGAGCCCTGGCTGTCTCTTTAAGTATTGTAAATGTTTGTTGAAAGTTAATTTGAACAGCTTAGGTTACATTCCTAAGGTCATGCAGTGAATATTGTCAACGAACCCACTGACAATATAAATTTATCTAGCAAGAAGTAAAAACAGGCAGACATTATCAGCCCATTGACAATATATATTTATTTAGGGAGAAGTAGATAAAAGACAGGCAGACATTACTAAGTGCTAAAAATAATAAATGGAGCCCAAAGATGTATGGAACTGCTATATCTCATTTGATTTTTTTGTCATTAATTACATAAAGTAATTAAAAGTAGAGATTCCAAAGGGTCAGAAGAGATGGGATTGGAGGGAGACAGAATTCTGGAAAAGGGGAAGGAAGAGAACTTGATTTCTAAGAAATGTGGAACCAAGTCCCAAGATTTCCTGTTTCTTTTTTGATCTGAAGATGTAGCGGTTATTGCCTAGTCTTGCTTCCCACTTGATGGCTCCTGTTCCCGTTGCCTGTTGTTCTTTGGTTCCTTCATGATTTTTTCCCTGTGTTAACCCCAGTTTCCCCCCCTGCCCTCCAAATGTGCCTATAAAGTGTCCCTGAATTTGTATCTTCCCTGATTCAGGCCTCAGAATTTGAATGCAACCCATAACCATAAGATTTCTGATTATATCAAATATGAGTTGTTTATTCGCAATCTTTTTTTTTTTTTATATGTAACCTTCCCCCCCCCCTTTTTTTTTTTTTTAGGACTCAGTCACCTACAAAGCCAGCCAGTCACTCAGTCAAGTGGACAGTGGGAGAAAAAGAGCTTTTTGAGCAAGGCCTGGTAAAGAAGAGCTTTTTATCATTTCAGATAAATTATTCTAGAAGTTCTGGTTGTTCCTAGACACAGATAAGTGTGATTAACTGCTAGTAAAGGGATCAAATATTATGTATTTCTAGCTCAAAAAACTTGTACATTTTTATGGAGATGAATGAAATAATAAGGTAGATCTAAAATAGGATGTCTGACATGGTAAGCCACTAAAATCATTGTGATTTATTTTAAGCAGCCTTAATCCACAAAAGAAGTCTTTTCTGGCCTAGAACAAACCTAAACAAATTAGACTATACAATGCCAAGTATCAAGATAAAAAGTGAAAATCCTCCTAGTTTTTTTTACCTAACACCAGCCTGTCTGGGTCGCTAGTTGCCTAAAATTTTCATTTTAATTCAAGTATTTGGAATTCTACAAAGCAGTCAAAATGGCTTCATTTTAGTTGGAAACCAGAAACGACCTATTTGCATAAATGCTTCATAAGGATTAGTTTATATGTGAAAAAATTGCACACACCAATCCAATTGTGAAACACCCTCCCTGTACCCTTGGGAGAAAAAAGTACGTGGAGGGTGTATTTACTATTAAATACTGCTGAATGTCCAAAACAAGAACTTTTCATGCATTTGGAAATTTGTTTCTACATTTATGAGATTTTCAAATAAGATTAATGTGGATGAAACTTTAAAAATGAGCTTTTTTATAACATTGTCTTCATTAAGACACTGTGATAGTATTTGAAAGCAGATATAACTGCATCTCCTCCTCCCAACTTTTTCCTGAGCACAAAGGCAGCCATTTGTCAGTATTTTAGTTGTTCAAAGACTCCCTATGGACTGATCTTAGAGTGAGTGTAGAGTATCAGTATAGACAAGTGTCCTCAGGAGATTAGGGAACAAGCCTTAGCGCTGATCACCCACCACTGCCCTTGTGAAAAGCTGAGACCTGGTCTTATTTTCTTTTCTCATGAATAATTATTATTTGATTTTTTACAAATAGAGATTTAATGGATTATTTATTTTCTTAAATCCCACAGAACTGGGATTATTTCGCACTGCTTAGTGTATAGAGATCCTGAAATTTTTTGGTTTTGTCTATAGGTTTACAATGTATTTTCTCCTGCTATTTCCTGTTATCACCACAATAATCCTGGGCAGTGGGGCTAATGTTATCTCTGCTTTATAAATGAGGCTGCTGCTGCCCACGGGGGCACAGTCTGTGCCACTTAACTGCACAGGGCCAGCAGCTTTCACGGGTCAGCAGTAATTACGACTTAATTAACTGTCACCTTCCTCATTAGCTTCAGAAGGAAAGCGGAAACAGTTTCATGGTGGTTTTTGTTGTTGTTTATTTTTGGTTTTTTTAGTTCTAGTTTTTTAGAAAATCTACCTGTCCAGGCTATATTTCCAAGCTGACAAAACATTTTAAAATTTCTCTTTTTGGTGTGGCAGGCCAGGTTTGGCCGGAGGTGGACCAAAATTGCCAAACTGATAGGAAGTCGCAACGTTTTACAAGTCAGGAGTTACGCCAGGCAGCACTTAAAGAAGAAGGTAAGCAGGATGTCAATGGGGTAGTTCTCATGACATATAGAGAAATGGGAGAAGCCACCCCCTCCCCCCCATTGGGTGTAGTAAGGGGGTGGTCCTGCTCACCCACCAGAGTCATCGCCACAAAATAAACCATAGAAAGTGTGGCTGGTTTGGGCACTTACTGAGCTCCCCCCGCCCCCCCGCCTGAGCAGGGTTTGCCCACGCAACTTCCACCTCCTCCAGGGGGAGCCTGTGAGGGTTGGACTTGAATTGATCACTTCTGCCATCTTCTCCATTCGGGGGGGTGCTGTCCGGGGCTGGGACTCCGGCGACGTGGGCTCAGGGATCTGGAGCTCCAAGGCCCGGAGGCCCTGGCCGCCTTTTCAGATGATGGGGAGGTGACTGGCCAGAGGGGGGCGCCCGGCCAAGGACGAGGCCTCTGGTTCTTCCCTCCTCCACCCCCCACCCCCCAGACCTGGAAATGCTTTGAGACTCCTTCCACCAGCACCCCAACCCTGCCCTCCTCTGGAGGCTGCACAGGAGCCCCTGCCTGACATCACTCACAGAAAGGGAAACTGAGGCACGTGCTCCTTCTGAGGGGCCAGATTCTGAATGAGAGAGGCAGATGAGCAAGAGATCTGTGTGTGTCTGTGTGTGTGCGCGCATGTGTGTGCGTGTGTGCGACCCAGGGGACCCCTGCGACTGAGGTTAATGGTGTTCTCTTTGTTTTGTGCCTCTTATTTAAGTTGTAAAATCTCCCTGTTCTTGTTCTTTTTTTCCTGCTTTTTAAATGCCTCAAAGATAGGTGTCGTGGGGAAGGGCGCGCCCAAGCAGGAGAGCCCGGAGGAGCTGCTGGCGGAGAAGCCCTGGGCTTCACTGGGCCTACAGGGGCGGGCCGACCCTCACCTGAACGCTGTGAAGATCGAGACCTTGTCCGATGACGAAGAGGTGGACATCACCGATGACTCGGACGAGCTTTTCCCCGTGCCCCTGAGGAGTCCCAGCAATGTTCTTTTATTCAATGTTCCCAACAAGACGGACGCCCAAGGGCCCCCTCCTCCCGAGCGACAAGACTGCGCCCTTTCTGCCGCTCCCAGGAATGACCCTCACGGGGCCCCCCGGGGGCAGAAGGAGGAGCTCTCCGCCTCGGGGATGGCTCCTTGGCTGCAGAAGCCCCACAGCAACGGTGGGGGATGCGAGCGGATGTGCCAGCGGACGTCTGGTCCTGGCTGCGGCACAGAAGGAAGCACCTCGTCGGGGGCCGGTGAGCAGGGGGCCAGCCGGGGGCCGAAGGACGTCCTCGATCGCCAGGCGCTTTTCCCTCCCTCCTGCCAAGTGGACGAGGAGAGCGCAGAGGACGGGGAGCCCCTCAAGGCGCCCGAGCAGGAGGTGGAGGTCAACAGAGGCACCATCCAGGAGGAGGAGAAGCAGGCCATCCCCGAGTTCTTCGAGGGCCGCCCAGCCAAGACACCGGAGCGCTACCTGAAGATCAGGAATTACATTTTGGATCAGTGGTAAGAGACAAAAGCAAATCTGAACGAAATGGGGAGGGGAGATGGTGGGAGAGGGGGGAGGGTTCTGGCTCCCTGTTGGTCCAGGGGAACAATAATTAGAGTTCTGACTGGGCAGGGCTCACGGTGCTCCCAAGGCCTGGTTTAGTCCGGTTTTCCCAAAGCTCCGGCCATCGTGCCTTCTGGCCCAGCGTCGGCACCTGTTTTTTAGAGGGGATGGGGGGAAAATAGGCAGAACCTTTCTGTTTCTTAGAACCGCATGGACCCAGCCAAGGAAGGGATGCTCAGGCTCCAGGAAGGCTTTGGGAAGAGCAGGCCTTGGGCTGGGCCGGAAAGGGTGGGGAGAGTTTATAAAAGGCAAAAACAGGGATCAGGAGAAGATTCGGAGGCAGAGAAGATCTCAACAAAGGGGGAAAGGTGGAAAAATCTGAGACTTATTGGAAAGTCCTTGAGGACTCGCCTGGGACATTGATGGGGACCTTCACGGCAACAGGATCAGGGTGGGGGCACCCGAGAGGAAGATTGTGGCTTTTTCCCAGCTGATGATAGGAAGTCGGGGAAGGGCGGTGAGCTTGCTGACTAGCACTGGCTGGGCTAGGCTCCCACGGCACCTGGAGGGCCAGGGCTGGGTCTCACTGAATCCAGGGCCTGTGAGGAGCCGCTAGCCACTGACAAGGAGCCAGGGCCACTCGCAGTGCCTGGCCTTGGGCCCCTTCTAACAAGAAAAACCTCTGGAACAGCTAAGGGGGGGGACCACTAGGTGGGGAGGTGGACCAGGGAGGTATCCTGGCAGCAGAGCTGGAGGTGAGCAGTGGTGGGGGGAGAGCCACCAGTCCCTGTGAAATGTGAGGGGCCAAAGGGGTAAAAGAAAAGGGGGAGGAGGGGAACTGCTGGCCAACGGCTGTCTGAGGTGTGGAGCCCAAAGCCAGGGCAAGCAGAAGAGCAAGCCAGGGTGGGGTGCCCTGGGCCATGGCCCCCCACCAGCAGCAGGCATTCAGATCCACTGTGGGGCGGGAGAGGTTCCTGTAACCTTAGTGCTCTTTGTGCTTGTTAGAGAGACCGAACTCTCAGGGCAGGTGTCACTGAGCCACACCAAGACCCCCAGTGGGGGAAGCTTGAGCTCCCATTTTACAGGTGAGGGAATGGAGGCCCAGAGGGTAAAAGAGATCGCCCAGGGGTCCCCAGACCTCCTCCTTTTCGGAGCCAGAGCACTCCAGCTCCACAGACGGGGGCAGACTCTGACCTTCATCCCCCAAAACAGCTCTTAAATGTCCATGTTTATCTTTGAGAGCTCGCCAAGGGAGGCCCCAGGTGTCTCCCATCTTTTTTTCTTTCCCCTTTGGGGCCCGAGATCCTGTGTTATCCAGCTGTCTTCTGGCTGGATGTGGACGGCGGTCTGTGTGAGCGCCCCCTCCCGCTGGGCTCAAGGGTCCCACGCTGACCTTTGACAGAGCCGCGCATTTCTTCCCCGACACCGAGGGGAGAAGAAGCGGTGAGGAAAGCGGGGGATGTCTTAGAAGAGAGGAGGCGGGCTCTGAAAGGCTGTGGGGAGTGCTTAGAGCACTGGGCTCCAAGTCAGGGCCTGGGTCCGAATGCGGGCGGCTGCATTCTGCACCTCGGGCCCTTCGTCTGGGAGGTGGGACCGACCCAGAGCAGATGAGAGACGGTGTCACGGAGCACCACGTAAATGTCGGTTACGGCCCGATGGTTGGTGACGGTCACTTACTGCCTCGTCGTGGAGGACGCTGCGAAGCTCGTCATGTTCTCAGTACAGTGTTAGTGTAGGGGACAGTTCGGCTTTTTTCTTTTTTTTAAAGTGAAGCCCCAGGGCTGAGGATCACACATCCTGACCCCAGGACCGTCTTCTGTCCCAGGGCACCTCGCTCCCCGACGTTCTGGACAGCCAGTACGGTTCTGAGAGAATGCCCTGGGCTTCAGAAGCAGTCTGGACAAAAGGACCCAGAGGAGCAGGGTAGAGCAAGAGCCCCAGGGGCCCCAGAACCCGCCGTCAATCCCCAGCCCTTCATTTTATGGAGAAGGCAAAAGTGGCCCGAGATCCCAAGGGCAGTCAGCAGCCAGGCAAGATTTGATCCCAGCACCTGCAACTCTAGAACAGCAACAAATTTGAACTACAGATAAAACACCCAATCAGTATTTGCACATGTTTATAATTTCCAACTCTTTTGTTACCGAAGTTACCGAAATCCAGTGAATTTAGCATTGGAGAGGAAACTCCATTGCAAAAGCCATGCTGCTGTACGTGAAAGGTGCTGCAGAACTTATCAGAAGAGTGGGTATCTTTTAGCTGTCCCAGAACTCTTTTCCTGTGGGACTTTTCTGACTTTCCAAGACCCACTCATTTGAGGAACTTATAATGGGGAAAGCAAGGGAAAGTTTTATTTTGCACTGAGAGAAAAATGTTTAAAAATGGCAGGTATTAAAATGTTTTTGGAGAAATGAAATTTTCATTTGTATTTTTCCAAAATATTAGGGAAAACTGCAAACCAAAATATTTGAACAAGACCTCGGTGCGTCCAGGCCTGAAGAACTGCGGCGACGTTAACTGTATTGGACGGATACACACGTACCTGGAGTTAATAGGAGCCATCAATTTTGGATGTGGTAAAAAAATTATTTACATCTATTTACACTTTTGTCCTCGCAGCGCATGTTAATGTTATCTCTGATCACTTCCAAGAAGAGACATTTTCTTGAAAGCTTAGTTAAAAAAACCTTCTTTTTGATAAGCTTGCCAACGTTTTGTTCTTGACCTGCCTTTGAAGATTTCTCATGAAAGATGATCAGGCCCCATATTAATGGTGCTCTTTTTTAAAAGTCAGACAAAAGAAAAGGAAATTAAAGCAAAGTCCTGATAGTACGTGGAGTTACTCAGAATGCAGGTGCTGGGCATTATCCCAAAGACTTACCCAGAGCAGAAGCTTCTAAAAGCAGATGGGGATCCCCTTGTCCTTTGAGGGGCACATTTCTGCTTGAGTCTTCAGGCAGCGATACCTACAGGAGGCACCCGCTTCTCATCGGCAAATCCAGCCTCGAAAACATTAAGCTGGAGCCTGATAGCTGGGCTTCGGGCACTTAGGAAGGGAGGCGGCCGTTGCTTTTCCATGTCTAGGCGGAAAGGATTAGACCGGATTGGAGACAGAAAGGGGAATGCCCTGAGAGTGTGGACATTTTGTGCCCAAAAAGCGTTATTCTGAAAGCTCCTTTTGTGGCATGGGAGCCACCAAGCCACCGTGGGCCCTCGGCTCGATTCAAAGGGGCCTCTTGGCAGTGGTTTGGAAGAGGGCCTGGGCTGTGGACACTTCAGGGCTCCCCCTCTCCCAGAACTCCCTTCTTCTCTCTCCTGAATGTGGATCAGTCGCCCCAAACAGCTGACCGTCTCTGGTTTCCAATAGAGCAGGCGGTGTATAACCGACCTCAGCCGGCCGACAGGACCCGGGTCCGAGGAGGAAGAGACGCCGAGGAAGCCTACCAGCTAGCGCAGCGGCTGCAGTCGATGGTGAGCCGCCCTCCGCCGCCTCTCCCCAACCCATCCTCCCATCCGTGCCGCGGGCTGGCGGGCGCCACGTCCTCTCGGCCTTTCGTTTCCCCAGCTCCCACTCAGCATCGCGTTCCAACGATACCGGGCGTCTCCAGACTCCTGTGTGAGCCCACTCCCCATTGAGCCAGGGAGCCTTGATCCCCCCGATGCTAGGACCCTGTTAGGCTCGGCTAACTGCACGGACTGGGGGAGGGCGTCAGTGATTTGATCTGAATGGATTGATGATGTCTGATTTCTTTTAATCCCTTATTTAGCGCACGCGTAGGCGGCGAGTGCGAGACCCATGGGGCAACTGGTGTGACGCCAGGGACTTGGAGGGACAGACGTTTGAGGTACCTGAGCCTGCCAGCCATCCGTCCTTCCCCTCCTTAGTCCTCCGTCCTTCTCTGAGTTAGGAGGGAGCAACGGGGAGCGCCAGGCCAGTGAGGGGAAAGGGGGGAGTGGGCATGAAGGCCCAGAGCAAGGCCCTCCCAGCCACCTGGCTGATTGTGCTGGAGAAGCCCCCCTGTGTCCCAGACCAAAGGACCCTGAGTTTGCCAAGTTGGGCAAGGTCCTTCAGGGGGTCTCCAGGGGATCCCCAACTTCCCCCCCCCCATCAAAAAGAAGGGTCAGAAAAAGCTGTGCAGAACCCACCCCTCCCAACTCTGCTTTTGTTGCCTATCATCTGTGCGCCCTCCCCCCCCCCCAACCTCAAGTGCGAGTCTGTCCCGGCCTCCCCACCAGGGCTTCAGTTTCTCATGAGCTGCCACCTTTTTCCCATTCTATGCATTCAGACCTGAGCATACCATCGGTGCTTCATAAGTGCTTAGAGCTTGGTTGTCATTTCAGCCTGGCCATGGGGTTCCCAGGGATGAGCCTTTGTTTCTTCTCAAGGTCTCCTTCCTCAGTTTGCTCTGGCTTTGGGGTTCCCAGGGGTCTTTCCACAGCAGGTGGGCAGGGTTAGGGCAGGTCCCCACAAGCATCACCCCCATACCCCCAGCACGGTCTCGGCCAGCCGTGGAGAGGTGTCCTTGGGGGACCCCGCAGAGCACTGGAGGAGCCCTAGGCCATTATTCACTGGTGGCGTGACCGGCAGTAGTGGGCCTCCCTCCCCTGGCCAGGCCCCTGGGCTGGGAGGGGGCGGCAGGGGGTCTCTGGAGTGCCCCCCCTCGTGGCTCTGATCAGCTGCTCCCTGTTTGCAGCATCTCTCGGCTGAAGAGCTGGCCAGAAGACGAGAAGAGGAAAAGAGCAGGCCTTCCAAAGCCACCAGGGCCCCCCGGCTCCCCAGGAGGTAACCCCGCGGCTCTGAGCAAGCGGAGAGGGCGGGAAAGCTCCCTTAGGGCCCACGTGCCAACTTCAGCGCAGCCCCTTTAGCCCGAGGGCTCCGTGCCGGCAGGACACATGTGATGCCTCCCATCAATGGCCCTGGCAGAAAAGGGCGTCTGAGGCCCCCCCCCCCCCTCCCCTCTGCCCCCAGGCCCGTCCGTGCTGTCCCTCTGGTTGTGTCTGGGCCCTCGCACATGGCACCTGGGGGGGAGGCCGGGTCTAACTGCGGAGCTCGGGCTCCTGCCTCGTCCTTCCCACGTGCCCCGACCGTCACCGTGAGAGTCACGGGGCACTCTGGGCAGAAGGTCCCCCCAGGGTCTGCCCATTTGGGCTCTGGGACTCACCGTAGAGTAATCTGCAGCCAAAGTGATGGTGGGCCTGTCTGCCACGTGACGTTCCTGTGGAGGCCGCAGTTTAGACGTTCTTAGCGCAGTGACCTCCCTCTCGTTGTGATTAAAGCGGAAACGTTTCCTTTCGCAGCGCCTTCGACCCCTTCCAGCTGATCCCTTGCAGCCTCTTCAGTGAAGCGAAGCAGGTACTCCCTCAGGCCCCGGCTCTGTGTCCGCTGCTGGCTCCCGCCCTGGGCGCAGCCCCTCACTGGCCTTGGTAGGGCCTAGGCACGTTGTGTTTCGCGCCTTCATGGGGCCGACGGCCTGTGTCTAAACGGGGCCAGAACCAGGGGCCCTTCCCCTCTGGGGTAGCCTGGACCCCGTGGCCAGGCCATCTCTGAAGTCTTTAAACGAAGTCAGTAAGTTACGTAGCGTTACAGAGGAGCTGCAGGTCAGTGAGAGCCAAGCTGTCGTGTTTTCCGTCCCGGTCTGTGGCTCCCTTGCAGCCCCACCTGCCACAGACGGCCAGAAGGATCAGGAGGGACCCCTGAGCCAAAGGGCGGTCCCCGATCTCATCCCCAGGGGCCTCCTGGGCCACTTGTGGCCTTCCATCGTCCAGGCTCCCGGGCCCGGTGATGTTTCTGCCGCCACCCCTGGTGGCCCTCCGGAGCCTCCTCCCAGGCACGCGTCCCCCCTTACCCTTCATTGGGCCCCCTGTGACTGAGGCCCTTGGAAGAGTTAGAGGGGGCTGGGTTAGAACAGGGTGGTACAGGCCACCGTGGGTGAGCCAGGCCGGGCCCGAGGGCTGCTGGGGGAGAGCGGGGGGCGCTGGCGGCCCTGCCTCGGTCTTGATGCTGTTTTTCCCTTCCATTTCAGGAGCCATTTAAGGTGCAAGTGGCTTCAGAAGCACTTTTAATAATGGATTTGGTAAGGATGCGGGCACGGCTAGGTAGCCTGATGTTGCTCTCCTGTATTTTTGTTGCAGGCATAAGGGACAGTTGGAAGACGAGTTTTTGGAACTTAACTATCCTTTACAAAGAATCTAAAAATAAGATTTTTCTTTTGGAGAAAAGCCAAACAGTTGCATGTTCCCAATATTTTAGAGAGAATAAATTAATGTGAGTTTTTGCAGACTGTTTATCATCATTGTTATCCTATTAAGTTTCATTTATTTCCGAATATCCCTTGGCTGCTGCCTTGAGAGTAACTGCAACCAAACCAGCCCCTGTAATTTGGCAGTTTCTTGTTTTTGGAGCATGGCGGGGAGTGCTCTGCGTGACTCCCTCCGCCAGAGGCTGATTGAGAGTGTTTCTCCCGATGTTCTTCCCCAGAAGAGCTCGCGGTGGGCTGATCGGCCGGTCCTTCCGACATCTTGGGGGGTGTGAGGCAGCCCCGTTTTTGAAGGGGCATGATTAAGGCCCAGGCCTTCTTACAGCCAGGCTGCCTCTCAGCAAGCGCCCTCCCCCCCTCCCAGGGGCGGGCAGCTGCTCTCGGTCACCCGGTGGGCGTGCGTCGTGACTGACCGCGTGCGTCTTGCTTGTAGCACGCTCACGTGTCCATGGCAGAAGTGATTGGGCTCCTGGGAGGAAGATACTTGGAAGACGAGAAGGCGATTGAGGTCAGTTCGTTTCATCCTTGAACTTTCCCATTTCTCCCCAGGAAGTCCAGGGAATAGCGAGGCAGAGGGCAGCTCACAGGCAGACTGACTGGGGAAAGCCGCCAAGGGCCTGGGCTCCCTAACTCAGCCTCCGGGAGACACAGGGGAGCCCCCGGGCCGGGGCCCTCCGCTTCCATCCGGCCCTGGCTGTGCCCCGGCCCTCGTGGCCGCCTTCTTCCCCAGCAGAGCCGTCCAGGGGAGCGCCACGCAGGGGGCCTGGGTGCCCGGGGCCATCTCCTGTACATGGGGAGGCGAGAGAAGGCGGGGACGGGCTCACTCTCCCCAGGAAATCTGAGAGGATTGTCTCCCATAGGTCTGTGCAGCCGAGCCCTGTAACAGTCTGAGCACAGGACTGCAGTGCGAGATGGACCCCGTGTCCCAGACCCAGGCGTCCGAGAGCCTGGCCGACCGGGGCTACAGTGTCGTCGGCTGGTACCATTCCCACCCGGCCTTTGATCCCAACCCTTCTCTGCGGGACATTGACACTCAGGCCAAATACCAGGTGGGTGGGGGTGGGAGAGGTCAGAAACGGAGACAGGGAAAGAGGGAGAGAGACAGAGAGAGAGAGACAGAGGCAGCAGACATACCGAGGGGCTGGAGGGCGCGAGCCGAGTGGAGAGCAGCGGGATGGGAGGCGGTGTGTGTTAGTCCTGACCTCCTTGCAGTGCAGCTTTGGGACAGGCTCTCCAGGTCAGCAGGGAGAGTGCACGCTCTCACTGTGCGGTCACTCAGAGTAAGGAAGCCGTGGCTGGTGATGGCGGCTGGCGGCTGGCCCCGGCTCGGGGGGCTGTCTGTAGCTCCCCAAGATGGGGTCGTGACCCTGGTCCCACAGCTTATTTCCGGGCTTTAGCAGCCCCAAAGGCCGGCCCTCTGCCCCCACACCTCCTGCCCTGCTTGTGCTGCCCGCGGCCTTCCCCGCCCACCAGGCCCCCTCCAAATCCAGCCTCCATTCGCCTCCCCCCAACCGAGGAGGAGGGAGGACACTTCCACACCACACGTAGCTCGGCCCTCGCAGCGCCTGCTCGTCAGCCCGGCCCCCTTTGCTTGTTATTACCCCGGCCCCTGAAGGCCGACGGTTCTTATTTATAGCAACCGGAATAAGGAGGTGTCTATTTGTTTCTGATGCTAAGAGCAAATTAGGAAGATTTTTTTTGCTTTTCTGTGGATGTTAATTATATTTACTGGTGGGGATAAACACTTGCTTCTTAAATTACATAGTTGTAACTCAGCATTTTCCTGGTGTTTTTTTTTCCCTCTTTGTTTTAGAGTTATTTCTCCAGAGGTGGAGCAATGTTCATTGGGATGATCATTAGCCCATATAATCGAAACAATCCTTTACCATATTCCCAAATTACCTGTCTGGTTATAAGTGATGAAATTAGTTCAGATGGCTCTTACCGTAAGTATCAGATGAAAACTCCCTCCTATATCCTATCCTTGGTACTTGAAATTTTAAAAGCAGAGGAACTGATTGATAATGGATGTTTGCCCCCAGGGGGCTTTTGTGATCTGGACAGAGCTCCCCCAACTCACAAATGACCCAGACTGAGGGAGCGGCTCCCTTCTTCCCCCACCTCAAAAAGGAACCTGTTCAGAGCTCTAAGGGGTCCCTGAATGCCGGAAGTAGAGAAGTAGTAGTCTCTCAGCGAATGGGCGCCAGCCAAAAAGACCCGACTGATTCCCTGATGTGATGCCGCCTGAAACTCTCCCCGGTCAAGGCTGTCGACGAAGCTCGCCAACAGCATCTTTAAAATGCAGGTCCCCTGGGAAGCTGTTTGTCCCGTGGGGCCCAAAGTAGGCCTGAACACGGCTCCTGAATACTTCCTTAATCCAGCAGCGGTCACGGCTTCTGCCCGAGGGATTCAGAGCTGGATTGTGTGAGGGGCCGTGTGTGTTCTAGAAAGCACAGAACACCTCGTGGAGGAGGCCGAGCTGAGCCAGACCATCTGTGGAGGGCTACTCCTGTCTCCTCAGAGAAAGAAAGGGGCAGAGAAGTGGGAAGGAGCGGAGGCAGGAAGCTTGGGGACAGGGGAAGCAGGAAGCTCTGACCCCTCCCAGGGAGCAGATCTGCCGGCCTCTGTGATGGGCCTTCAGACTTAAAATAGGTCTGGTGAGGTACTGGTTCCTTCCCTCCTGAAGTTCAGAATCTATACCTTCTCTAGTGTATGACAGCCTAGGATAGTGGGGAGAGAGCAGGCCTCGGGGCAGGGAGACTGGGCCTGCCTGTGACACCCTTACACCCCGGCCCTGGGCCCCAGGCCATCGGCCTCTCCTCTCATTGCCAGTTTGGAAGGTATCGTCTCAGAGCAGAGAGCCCAGTGCCCTGGCAGTGCCCAATACAGTCCCACCCAAGCCCCCAAAACAGTGTGTGATCTTATTTCACTGGACACTACTTTGCAATTTCCAAATGAGTAATTTGGTAAAACAGGTCACCTTTACTCACTGACCAAGGGGAACTCTAGGCCAAGATTCAAAAACCAGACCAGATTCAGTTCCAGCTCTTCTCCTTGCCCCCTTGTCATCATGGACGCCAGGGCAAGGGCAACTTTGTCATGGGCCCTGCAGAAGTCAGGGAGCTCTCACTTTTAGTTCCATTTAAGCATGCTTGGAGAAATTAAGAGCCTTGAAAAAATAATTTCCTCTGGCTTTTAATTCTCTTCCTTACTTTTGGTCTCTTGTGGTTAAGCCCTTGGCTTAGAATTAATAAGTAGAAGATGAGCCCAAGTTCTTTGCTTTTTCTATACTTCAGCGCATGAAAACTTGTCTAAAAGGCAGTTTTTGTTGGCTTACATGCTGCACTTCACATCAGAAAAATATTTTTAATAATGTGATTTGGCATTTTAGGATGTGGTTGATGTTTCCAATTATATTTTCACTTGACTCTATAGGGACCACAAATAGAATTTGTTCTTCCTTTTCTTTCTCCTTCCTCTCTTAGTCAAAATTGAGATTCAGATTCACCCAGGAGATAGGGAAGAAGTGTTTAACAAATGAATTTCCATCATCTCAATGAATTTCTTGGAGTATCCTGGGCATTGCGGTCTCCTCTTTCTCTCTGATTTCCCCCCATTTCCCTTTTATGGGCCTCTAAGTAATAAAGCAATTGGTTTTTGCCCTCTAGAGCATACCTAGTTTTGTTTACTTTCAAGAAAAGACCTTTGAATGTAACTCCCAGTTTTGAGGTTCTTCACTTGTGTATCTCACCTGGAGAACCAGAAAATTAAGAAAAAAGTTCCCTGGGACTGTACTGAGCAGATTGAAGTGAAGAATGAAACATTAGTTTAAGACTAATGGATGAGTCCTCCTTGGAGAAGATTCCCTCATTAGTCTTTCCTCCTCGGTAAAGGATCCCCTCCCTCCCATCCATCTCCAGGTACCTTTTGTCTTTTCTATGCCTCCTGCATTGATCATGAATAAAATGTAAGGTTCATGAATAAAAAGTAAGGAGTAATAATAAATAATATTAAAATTAATAAATAAATATAAAAATAATAAAAAGAGTAATCTTACTCTCCATATTCCAGCATAGTACCTGCTCTTTATAGGTACTGAATAAATCCTTGCTATTTGGTTAATTTTTAAAATAATCATATTTATTTATGTTTGAGATTATATATATGTGTTTAATATATAATTTATCTCATGTATTTGTGTACACACATATATGCTTTCAGGAATCCTACTTGGGGGTGGGGCAGAAAAAAAGATTATCTCTTTGACTCCCCTCCCTTGACTGGAATCCATTCGGATACATCTCATCCTTCCCCATAACTCCTCTTCTGGTATACGTCTGACCCTCAGTGTCCAGAAAAATGTATGGGAGCCTCCCCTGAACCCCATCTCCCTCCCATCCATTATGTAAGGAGCTGGAGAGATGGACTTCAGATCCCGGGGGGACACATCCCTCTTCTCCACAACGGAATTCCCACGTCAAACGTAAGCTGAGTTTTTGTAGGGGAAGCTCTTGGTAAACCTTAAAGCATCACGTAATGGGGCTTATTATTGTTTTACATGTTGTGAAATAGGACTTTTCAGTCCTGGCCTAGCAGTGTGAGTGTCTGCCAGGGACAGGACCCAGCCAGACCTGGGGAATTAGGCAGGCTGACCTCCTGCTCCTTGATCTTCAGTGTAAGAAATAACAACGGTTGATGAAAATTATACTTTTGTGCATTTTCCTAGGTGTCCCTTACAAATTCGAAGTACAGCAGTTATTAGGAGAACCTCGATGGGAATTGGTGTTTGAAAAAACAAGATGGATGATTGAAAAATACCGGCTCTCCCCTAGGTATAGTCTGACTGAAGAGCTATCATGGCTCCTCATTAAGTCACGCTTTTAAAGAAAGCCCAAGTTAAATGTAAAATTGGACCCCATCCCACCCCAGAGCTGATTAGTTCCTGTTATTTGTTTCCTGACTCTCTTTTCATATTCTTCCTACAGCGGCGTCCCTATGGATAAAATCTTTCACCGGGATTCTGACCTGACTTGTTTGCAGAAAGTAAGCTGCCTTTTAAAAATTGGTTTCATTGTTCCCAGTATCTGAAGCTATTCATCTCTGTGTGTTATCCCATGGCACCAAATGCTTCATGGATGAATTTGCTGTATATTTCCTTTTATTACTTCTCCCTTTCTAAAATTAATTTCCAAGAGATAATTAGAAATGTGTTTTGGTGCCTAAGCTTACATATGAAACGACGATGCCTTAGAATATACACTTGTTAGCATTGAGGGATAAACTAGCATCCTGGGCTGCCGACATTTTTCTCATTTTCTCAAGTATAAAAAGCATCCTGTGTAAATCTGCCCGTGATCACTTCACAATTGATCAACCTCACAGTTGAATTTTAAATTAGCTCTTTTCTGTTGAGTGTTTTCCTCGATGGCTTCCATAACATCCATGAGTTTTCTCAGAATTGGAAGGTGTAACTAGCACAGTGACATGACAGTCTGGACACAGACCCTTACCTGGATGTGGCGATGGCCCGGGCTGAGCAGGGGACATTGGGCAGGCGGGGGGTCCGGCCTAAATTCCTCCATGTGGCTTTAGGGGGTCAGTTCCTCCAGAGCCATGGGAGGGATATACAAGAAGCATTTAGGCGCACTAAGGAACCTGCGGTGTCTCATTTGAAAAAGCTGCTCGAGTTTGAGGAACGTGACAGAGTTAGCCAGGACGTGGTCCGCAGCAAGGTCAGGGACAGATGGGCCTTTCCTTCTCCACCCTGGTCAGACCCCACGAGGGACATCATGGCTACTGGTGGGCACCTCAGTGTAGGAAAGACCCTGACCAGTCGATCTAGCCCCATTGAAAGGGGAGCAGAGTTAAGGTTACCAAATGACCATAGATTTTAATCCTAAAGTATCTGTGAGGCTGTGTTTGTGGAGCTAGCCCCTTCCTCCTGGGGCTGCTGACCCTGTGCTTTTTTACCACCTCCTCCAACAACCCCATGTGCATTTCTGTAATGTCTAACTCTTAGCAGTAAGACTCAGATCAGCCCAACTGAGAAGCAACCACCATCCATTACTAAATCACCTCCCAAGAGACAGTGGATCAGAATAAATATAATCAAAGAAAACCATATCACCTTCTCCTGCTTCCACATCTCTTCTTGTCACAAATGGGTTTTTTACTCCATTCAAAGAGAATGGTTTTCATTTGGTCTGTCCTTTCGGGGGTTTTTGGTAAAGGCATCATGGAGGCAAAATGTAGAAAAAAGATTTTTGTCATTGGCCAGAATCCCTTTCATTGACAGATGGGACATCCCTAAAGAGATGAGCCAGTTAACTTCTCTGTACCCTGGGGATGATGTCGCCCTTTCTGCCGAAGGTGATGTCCCCTTCAAATGAGCTCATTTGTAGCGGCGATCCTTCGTGTGATCCCGTGAATTCCTGTGGTTCAGCCCGTCCTTAGCCAGTGGGAGGAATACATACAACTCTGCGGGCTGTTTAATGCATCTGTTGTGTGATGTGCTGAGGCTGAACATTTTCTTTTAAACCAGCTCTTGGAGTGCCTGAGGAAGACTCTGGGCAGCGTGACCAACTGCCACATCGCCGAGGAGTTCTTGACTCGAGTGGAGAATTTGTTCCTTTCCCATAACGGAAGCAAACCCGAGCAGAGCACAGTTGGCGAGGACTGCCCCTCCTGTCCGCCCCAGCCGCCACTCTGACAGCGTTCTTGGTGGACACTCTCACTGGAAAGGTAAAATGGCCTTGGGCAGAATCCCACCTGCAAAGTGCTTACACCTGCGTATCGTTCTGGCAGCAAGAGCAGCTGTGACACCAGTGTTTTATCCACCAAAGAAATGCAGTCGCTCCTGAGCAACCACATGCAGCCGGAGAGCTTTGGGCTCTCCCCACTGTGTGGCCCGCGTCCAGCTATTGGTTCTGCCTCCATTTTCATTGACTTGAAACTTTTCCTCCTAGCCTCCATTGTTCTTTCCATTCAGACTCGTGAACTTCGTTTTGTTTCCAATAAGGAATGGGTGGGAGAGGTCTTATCTATGGTGGGATGGAAGAGATTGCTGGGCTACAGGTAAAGATCCTGCACGAGAAGATGTGGGTGTGTCTGCATAGGTGTTTGTGAGTGGGTGTGCACTTTTTGCCTTAGAAAATGATCCATTCAGGGACTGAAAGAAATCAAGAGCCAAAGTCTGTGTGTAGCCACTTGCCATTAAAATAAAGGGAAAACTGAGGAGCATCAAGTCAGGCTGGGCCTTGACCGTAGAAGATTCCTAACTCAGGATTTCTCTTTATTAAAAATACTTTTTCTATAGGCCCTAGTACTTGGCAACCTTAGAAGCTTTTCTCCCTGTTGCTTCTGAGTAAGAAGCAAAGGACAAAATAGGGCACCAGGATCTGGAATTCTGTGATTTCTTTTTATTTAGTTTTATTTGAATCACTGAATCCATGCTAGGGTCACTCTGTGTTTGGGACAATTTCTTCGACTTACTTCCTCTACGGTGGGGATCGATCATCCATCCAGAGAAAATTCCTGCAAGGCACTCAGTCACATAAACCAATTATGTTTCTTGAATAATATTTACTAGGGCATAAATTCTGATTAGTTAATTGATTGAAATTAGGGCATTCTGCTTAATCGTCAGTTACTAAGAAAATTTGATTAATTCCATTCGTCCTCCCCCTCTCCCATCCCCAGCATCCTAATTAATAATCAATCAGCAGCTGTTTACAAGGTGCCATTCTAGGTACTTGGGCTTTACATATTAATGTGAGAACGTCATTGCCCAATATTTAGGCAAGTTTAGTGATCGGGTGTGAGAAGTGAACGTAGTGTGTCCAAAGGGCAGTGATGAGGGATCAGCCTTGAAGGGTAGACTGAATCAGATGGCGAAGAAAGGCCTGATTGAGTTCGGAGGTCAGTGGGGAGCCCCCGAAGCTCCTTGAGCAGAGGACCGACCTCCTATCCTTGCTTTAGGAATATGACTTTGGTAGCAATGTGGAAGAAGTGTTAGGGAGCGGCGAGATTGGCTGCATACAGGGAGACCCTGGAGAAGACCATACTGCTCTAGCAAGTGGGACTGGACCCGGAAGAGAATAGAAAATTAAGTATTTCCCCTTAAGCTGGATCTATTCATATGGAATAGAGCCAACTCCTAGACCTTGCAATATGCAGACCTGTCCTAAGGCAGGGGCTCTCCTGAGTGGGGAAATTTGGGGCAAATCACCCCCTCTTTGGGCCTCAGTTTCTTTTCCTGTACACACAGGTTTGGATTAAACTATCTCAGAGGACATAAAACAGTAGCACATACTACTACAACTTTTCGATATGTTACAAATGTTTTTAAATGGGATGTCCCATTCCCCATCTTTCCCCGACCCCAAAAAATTAATTAAGCATTCTAGTAACTGAATCCTTGTGAGCCACTGAAACCTGTAGAGTACGTACGTCCCAGGGCCTTAGGACTGACCTAGGTTGTGGCTTGTGTCTGAAAAGGTCTCATTGTTCAGGAGTCAGCAGGAAAGGTCGAGTTTTTCAAAAACAGGAGAAAGTCCTGACTGTATTTTCTTAGGCATCCATGCTCTTGGATGGAGACTCCTCTCTCATTTCATGAATCATATCTACAGGGGACAGTATGTTTTAAAAACCATGCATTTCACTAAAATGAATTTAGATTCTGCTGGATTGCTGGCTGTCTTCAGCTCTGTGGCATTCTGTCCCACGATGGAAAAGCTTTCTTTGTCCTCCTGCGGGTATTGCGTGTCCATGAATTCTGCTGCTTTTTCCTCAAGTGCTCTCGGCATTTAGAGAAGGAAACCTCTCTTCAGAGCGCTTTGGGGATGTCTGGCCATTTTATACATGAAGGGCAAAGCTGTGCTGTAAGCTACTGTAGAGTGCACCAGAAGTCCAAGCAATCTCTGGCCTGTTGTCTTGTGCAAGAGATGAAGCAAAAGCTCTGGAAGACGGCACTTGAATAAAAAGATGGAAAACCAAACTTGGCTATTTTTTTTCCTTTCATTCAACAAGTGTGTATTATTTATTAAACACTTGCTGTGTGCCAGATTCTTGTATTAGGGGCTTGGAGGGAAAAGCACATGCACCGATTCATCAGTAGAGTAATTTTGTGGGGAGAGGAGGTCACTGAACAGTGAGCGTATCTGAAAATGTTTCCTTTTAGAGACCAGAAGTGGACTGTGGTGTGCAGGATAGAACAAACAGGCCCAGAAGCCTACACTGTAGGAGGGGGAGTGATGCGAAATCAGCCTGGAAAAATCGTGTAGAACTTCAGGGCCAGAAGAGTGACTGTTCTTCTGCAGACGGTGGGGAGCTGCCCACACTTCTTGGCTTGGAAGTGGCCTAAGTAGACCTGAGGTGTAAGGCTGTCACTGATATCTGGGTGGAGGGCAGATTGGAGGCAGGAAAACTAATGAGCAGGAAAGACTTTATGAACTATCTGCTGACCGACTTGGGGAGGAGGGACCTCCAGCTTTGGTACCTGAAGATAAAACAGGGCCCGCCATCACATCTAAACCTAGTGGGGCTGGGGCCGGAACTACTTGGGTCCTCAGAAATGAGGTCTCCATTCTGGCTGAATCATGGCTTCTAGGAGGTGGTGGCGATGAAGAAAAAATGAGTTTATTTAGAACTCACTGGGCTTCTTCTAGTCAAGGGCTGCAGTGGAGGGTCCACAGCCATTCTAATTCCATGATATGTTGCTTTTGTTTGAGCTTGTTCCTCCTGGAAAATCAATCACTGCTGTGGACCCGCTGTTAATTAGCAGTTAGTTCCTAATGGTTCCTGCACAAACTGATTCAGATTTCCCAATCAGCACAAAGAGGCTACACTGTACTTTAGTCAAAATGTATGGGGGCCTCTTTTCCCATGATTCTGTGTCCCAGAATGCCTCATACTTGGGACCAGAAGGTTTAATAGAGAACCCAATGATAAGGAAGCAAGAGACCTCTCTAGAATACCCACTTTAGAATCAAGTCTGTTAACTTACTCCCTAATCTGTCTACAATACATTTCTCTAGGTTTATTTCCTATCAATCCCTCAAGTCCTCCATGTCTTCCTTGCCTAATTATCTGGCTTTACTCTTTCCAATGTCCATGAGGCTGCTTTGTGCCTACTATCTTGAAATTCTACCCCTTCTTGGAGGTCTTCAAGCAAGGCCAGATGGGCTACCTGTCTAATATGTGATAGTAGGGTTTCTTTTAGGGTATCTGTGGATTGAATGAGATGGCCGTAGAAGTCTCATCCAAATCCAGGCCTGGCCAAATGCCACTTCCAATAAGAATAAGAAGCGTTCTCTGCTTTCCCCCTCCTAGGAAGTCTCCCATGTAATTCCCATTCTCATTTGTTTTATATGGATCTCTCCCCTTTTAAACCACACATTTTTGAGCATCCCCTCAATACCTGGCACAGAACTAAACACATGATGAGCATGTTATTGTTGAATATAAAAGCAAAGAAAATTTCAAAGATCATTTTATGACAGCTGGTTTTTATATTGAGAAATCAAGGGATTGAGTTAATTGTATCTCTGATTTCTCACTAGCTGGCTCCTTTCTGCCCCAAGGTGGTGTTTTTTGCTTCAGAATCTTATGCCTTGAGGGGAACAGAATTTATGAGTCAGAAGTTAAGTCTGGATTCTTGATCTGTGCTGGACAAAAGAGAAGACATTTATTTTAAAAGTCATAATCCCATCTCTATTCGATAAAGCTGGAAGACTCAGTAAAAATCTTATTCCCTCCAAGAATTTTCTGAAACAGTATATATAATATTTGCAATTCTGAGTTCAGGGAATAGTTATGGATTAGAAATTGGAGTCTCATCTTAGAAGAAAAACCAACAATTTATCTTTTTAAGTGAAATAAAAAATTTAACACCTTTTTTTTTTTCATGGCTTAAGTACTTCTGATTTCCATCCAACATTTCCTTAGGAATTGTTATTTGCCAAGTAGACGATGGATGTAGAGGCAGAAGACTGAGCATTGAGCAACTAAGCAGTTGGACTAGAGAGTGTGTAAAGGAGAATAACAAAAAATTAGACCTAAAAGACACATTGTACAGAACTTTTAACTGCCCGGCTGAAGATTTTATATTTTTATCCTAGAGATGTGGAAATTTTCCATTTGAGTTAGTGATATTCAGATCTAGATCAGCCACGGTGTGATGAAAAGAGCACTGGCCATTGTCACTAACTTTGTGATCTTGGATAAGACGTTGGACAAGTTTTCTCGGCTGTTAAATGGATATTATTAAGCTAGCGTGAAGATTGGACTGAACTCATAACCAGAGTCATTTCCCTTCTCTGGACCTCATCTTCCTCTTCTGTCAGATGAAAGGACTAGACTACGCAACCTGAAAATCTCTTCTAGCTCTAAACTGGTGATGCTCATTGCCATGTTATTATTTATATATTCCAGTCTGAAATAGAATTTTGTCTTTCTGTGCTACTCCTTGAGCTTTGAAGATTTAATGTTATTTAGGAAACATTGAGTAGATTGGGAACACATGTTGTTATAATTAATGCAGCAAAGGCCAAAATTGCTCTCACCAAGATGAATGAATCGCAAGACCTTCATAAAGAAGGAGGCATATAGCAGGAAGAAGGTTTTAACTCAGCAGAGCAAGGTGTGTGACTTTGGGCATGTCACTTACTCTGTAATGTGGAAGAGTTGGACTAAATCCTCTAACGTCCCTTCTCACACCGATATTCCACCTTCTTAGACCTTCAAATTCTAGTATCGCCCATATTACTAGGACCTCTTCCAGTCCTGTGTATTGGAATGCTATATGTTTCCAAGATTTTAATGAAATTAGGGCACTTGGAAACCCAGTTAAAGCCACTAGAGGGCACTCTGTTATAGTAAGTGATTAAGAGACATGAACGTGTGGTAGGCCGTTATAAATGAACTCCAATGGGACAGCACATATTGGCGAACGCTAACCTACCTTGACAAGTCCACCTGAACCTGTGATTGATGTCCAGTATCCTGGTCTAGCATTGGTCAGAGGAATTCAAGGAAGGAAGGAAATAGGCAACAATGTCAGTCTTGGGTTCAGTTCCACTCAACCAGCTTTTGTCAAGCTCTTTTGGTGCAGGGGGCACAGAAAAAGCACCTACCCTCCTAGAGCTTTAATTCTTCTGCATGTCCTTGCTTCTTGTTGTAACGCATAGGCTGCATCTCTCCCAGTTGAAATTGAGTTTACTTACGCCGAATCCACATAGGATTGGGCACTTTTCCAATACCACTACTAGGTCTGTAACTCAGAAGAGATCATTAAAAAGGAAAAAGGACGTACACGTACAAAAATATTTATATTAGTTCTATTTTTGTGGCGGCAAAGAATTGGAAATTGAGAGTTTGCCCGTCACTTGGGGAATGGCTGAATAAGTTATGGCCTATGAATATATGAAATACTGTTGTTCTGTGAGAAATGATAAGCAGGAGGATCTCAGAAAAACCTGGAAAGGCTTACTTGAACTGATGCTGAGTGAAGTGATCAGAACAAGAGCCATTGTTCACTGTACAACGCAGTGATCTAAGACATCTTATGGCCACTTAAGTCCACATGCAGGAAAAACTATGGAGACTGAATGTAGATTTTGCTTTTTTTTTTTTTTTGGTAGCTTTTCCTTTTTATTCTGTTTCTTCTTTCATAACATAATTAATGTGGAAATCATCTATATCAGATTACTTGCAGCCCGGGGAAAGGGAGGGAGGAAGGGAGAAAAATTTGGAACTCAAAATCTTATAAAAATGAATATTAAAAACAATATGTAATTGGAAAAAATAAAATACCATTAAAAAAAAAGACAAGCAAAAAAAAAAAAAGCAAAAACAAACTTTGTCCTTTTTGTATATTACGCTAAATTTTATGTTCTGGACCTGTTTTCATCTTCATAGATGTTTCAGTCTCTCAGTGAGAAGCTCCCCCAACCAATGGTTCTCGGTTCCTGTCCTTTGACCTACAGATTGAGAGTTGCCTGAGACATTGAAGAGTCACACAGTCAGTATGTGTCAGAGATAGGACTTGAAGCAGGTCTTCCTGTTTCCTGGACTAGTTCTTTACTCACCATAGGGGGAGAAACATTTAGAACACAAAGTTTTGCAGGGGTGAATGTCGAAAACTATCTTTGCATGTATTTTGAAAATAAGCTTTTATTATGAAAAAAAAATCCCCAATATCGGGTCATGAAGAGTTGGATACAATTGAAAAACAACTGAACATTACCTAGTGAGCCACCTAGCTGCCTCTTTCAGAGAGAATGGAAATAAGTTCACTGGTCTTATTCTGCTACTTCTTTCACTACCATGTGATGGGGTGACTTGAACTTGTCAGGGGCAGCTATCTTACACAATGTACACTGTGATAGGAAGGGAGCAATAGCGGGTGGAGGAATCTCTTTGGCACATCCATGGGGCCATCAGCTCTTCGGAGGTCCCGTCCATATTCAGATCAATGATATGTGGGCCTGTGATTCTCCAGCCAGAGCCACGTAGGGGATGCTTCATCACCTCATGGGACAGGCACCCTGACGACGAGTCTGTGGTCCCAGAACTCCCGAATGGTTGGCTCAAAGCAGTAAAGGCATAGCTGAGCATGCTTTTTAGGGAAGGTAGGGGATGGCCTTCACTACATAGATCATGTTAGATTGAGAGCTCTGGAAAGGAATCAGATATTTAGGAATGAATGGAATATTTTTTTTAAGTTTCCCAAACCCCCTCCCCCCCAACAATTCTGGGATATATCCCAATCACAAGACTGCCCTGTGATTTCAATGCTATGAAGATCCGCCCTCTTCCTGTGCAGGTCAGCCCTTTTCTGAAACTTGGAGCCTTTGAAACTGGCTTGGAGCTCTAAGATTTTTGCCCCTTGAAGGCAGGATGTTTGCCGCGGTAATCAGGAGAAATGCCAAAAGCAGAAAGGAGGTCCGCATACATTTGTAGATGTGATCAGAGTCTTTGATACTGTCCGACATGAAGGCCTATGGAAAATTATGTGAAAATGTGGCTGCTGGAAAAGTTCATCAGTGTTATACTTGAGTTTCATGATGGCAAGCTGACCCGGATTCTGAAAATGGATGGTGCTCTGGAGCCTTCCCAGTCACCAGGGGAGTGAAACAGGACTGGATGCTTGCTCTCGGGCTTTTCAGCAAAGCAGGACTGAATTAGCTCAGAAGAAATGTGAGCTGCGCAGAGAGTCCTCCTCAGACGTTCCTAGAGACTATTTGTGTCCAGTCTGGCGGAGCACTCCGAGTTCTTGTTGGTCTGATCAGCCACTGTCAGACACACCGTAACTTGACTTTTTAACATAGGGAGGTTATGTCGGTGCTCTTTGGGGAAGAATTGTCTGATCCTTCCACGAGGACAAACATGGCGTCCAAGTCTGCTCCTGTACCACTGCAAGCCAAAATTTGGATGGAGGGAGTGCTGGCGAGTGTTTGTGCTTGCAGATGACTGGGTGCCCAGCGCAGCCTCTGAAGCCGGGATACGACCAAGTGTGGACCCTTCTCTACTGCTTGTGTTCATTTTGGCCTAACAAAACCCAGGTCCTCCAGCAGCCGGCCCCCCCATCCATATGTAGAGCTGTCAGAGCAAATGGAAGCTTTGCTGTGGATGAGTCCTCTTATCTTGGCAGGAGACTTTCCAGGGATGTCCGCACTGATCATGAGATTGACACCCGTGTTGTCAGAGCCAGCTCAGGGTTTGGAAGGCCCTGAAGGGAAGGGTGGGAGAGAAGAGGGATCAGACTGGCCACCAGACCGAAGGTCTATAGCCAGGCTGACCTCATTATTGCGTGCCTGTGAAACCTGGACGGTCACCAGCGCCAGGCCAGGAAACGGAATCGCTTCCTTTTGAATTGTCTGAGGAAGATTCGGAAGATCTCCTTGGGAGGAGGAGATACGGGACACTGGGGGCCTTTCCTGAACTAAACAGCCACGCATTCCAGCTCTATTGCAGAGACTGTTGTCTTCCTGGCTCTGAGATGGGTTCTCTAGGATGCCCTGCTGCCTTGCACTTATAGTTAGGCTGTCCCAGTTTTACAGAAGGAAAGTGAACCCTGGAACAGTAGAGAAATTTGCCCAGAATCACCCAAGGGTGTCAAACTTCAGGGTCCTGCCCCCCAATCCCATGATGCCATGCTGCCTGTCACTTAGCTCATGCTCTGCTGGGTCACAGATGGCAGGATTCCAGAAGACGGACCCATCAGAACAGGGCTCCTGCTGTCGGGTCGTTTTCATCTTTAAGGTCCGCCTAGCACCTAGAGTCTTCTCTATAAAGCTACATTTTAAACTTGAGAGCCAGTTGTGCGATGGGCCAGCATCGCTCCCCCAGAATATAGAGACTAAACATGAGAGCCCTCATTCGGTGCTTCAAGGTTCCAAAAAGTACTTTCACTAGATGTCCAAAACTTACTTCACAAACCCGAAAGCCAATGGGGTCGATTCTTCTCTAGAGTCAGGTTGGCACAGGGGAAAGTGTGCCTGATTTGGAATGGGGGAAATGGGTTCAAATTGTGGCACTGAATGGCCTGAAGGCAAGCCACAAGCTCTCTGAAACTCTACTTTCACATCTTTTCTTTTTCTTTCTTTTTTTTAAACAAACATTTACTATGTACCAGGCCCCATGCTAAGTATTTTTGCAATTAATATCTTATTTATCCTGTGAGGTAGATGCTATTCTTATTCTTATTCACATTTTGCAGTCCTTAGCAAAGCCCTGGGATACAGTAAGTACTTAATAAAAGCTTGATTGATTATTGATCGCTGAAATAAACTATCCAGAGTCCCTTGGGATTGCCTTGGGTCACTGAACCGCTGAGAGGAACCAAGTCTTTCACAGCTGATCATCCACAATCTTGCTGTTACTGTGGACAATGATGTCCTGGTTCTGCTTGTTTCCCTCAGCAACAGTTCATGTAAATCTTTCCAGGCCTTTCTAAAATCAGCTTGTTCTAAATGAAAGAAACTGAGGGAGAGTCTTGTTAAATGTCTGAGCTTAGCTTTGGACTCGAGTCTTTGTGTCTCCAAGATTGGGACTTCATCCACTGGGCAGCCCGGCTGCTTCTGCAAAATGGTGACTTGGAGGAGAGTGCATGGATGAGATGACCTTGAAGGTCCTTTCTAGCTCCTATCATCCTTTATCTCACGATGCTCACAGTAATGCTTCTTGGCAAGGGTTCTAGTATGGAAGAGACGAGGAGCCAAATATGGGGAGCTTGCATCTGTGGCCAGCTCGGACACTGAGGTAGCCCACGGGAGCTTTGAGGGCCCTCGTCTTAACTCCTCCACTTACATGGGCTGAGCCCCCAGAGCTTAGCGACATCTTTTTCTTCCTGTTCAGAGACAGCCTGAGGAGTCAAGGAAGTTCCCTAAACATGATATAGGGTAGAAAGTCATGAGAGTTTAAAAAAAAAGTTGGAGACAAAAAATAGTTGAGAAAAATTGTAGGAATGGGCCATCAACATGTCGCTAGAGAGGGAAGAAGAAGGGTGATCCCGGCTCCATTCCTCCAAACTAAAGTCCTTTCCCCACTGGGAAAATCCCCAAGGGATGATGGTAACTTTTTTCCTTCACCGGCTAATCAGAACCTTGTTTAGCCTTGTTTCTATTCTGAGTGGAGGATGAGAAAATAAACCACACCCTTGACAAACCTGTTCCTCCAGCAAGAACCTCGGCTGAGTGCTCCTCCCCCTGCAGTTCTGGTTGGAGGAGACCAGACCTTTGTCCTCAAAGGGCAGATCTAAGGAGGAAGGGCAAGGTGCCCAAGCCCCATGGGCAGCTGCCCATCACCCTGGGGAGCGTGAGCATTATCTTACGGACGAGGACATCGAGGGCCTGGTTCCCACGCTGACCCTGTATGATAGGCAGGGCCGGTGTGTGGAAGGAGAGGTGCCATTTGTGCGTGGGTACCTGAGAGAAGGGCATCTTGGGGAAATTCTGTGGACTCTAGATTAAAAAAGCAGTGTGTGGGCCCCGCAACGTGGCCACGGGGAAGACCACGGAGTAGGAGGATTTAAAATGGAGGGAGTCGTCCATGCAGTGGCGAGATGCTGGATCATGATGCTGGAGAGAGCGATGAGGAAGGTGGCAGAAAATGGCAGCCACGCTCCGAGCTCTGCCCCTTCCTGTAGTTTGCCAGCGGTCACTAGAGCCGACACCCCGGGTTTCAGAGGTCCCTCTGTAGCTGTACCGGGAAACCAGAGCCACCGAGACCGTGGCTGTAAGATGCAAGGCGAATGCTTAAGCAGAAGCTGCTCTGTACCCTTGTTCCCAACACCCCCACATAAATCAGCTAGTGGGTCCTGCTGAGGGGACTCCGGGAGGCTAACGGGGCCATTAATTAGTCTTCTGAGGTTGATTACCATTTGGGGATGGCTGCAGGAGGGTTTCGGACCCGAGCTAACTCCCTGTTATTTACTTAGCTAAGACTGATTTACTAAATGTCTATTTCTCCAATTTCATGAAGCCTCTGGTTCAAGTCCAAGGCTCGGTCCCCGTGTCAGCGAGCTGCCCCACGATAAGTAGCTTTATGATTGGGAAGAGGGGAGGAAGAGTAAGAGAGGGGGGATGGGTAGTGTCAGGGCCAGACCCAAACTGGACCCTGGCTCTGAGCCCAAGTGGTTTTCCCCATAACTTGGCCCGAGTTTGGATTTGCTTCTGCCCTGTTTCACAATCAGAGAATTGGAATCTAGATTGTGACAGCATTTTCGTGTTGGGAGCCATCTTAGAGTTCACTAATTCAGTGCCCCAATTTGATGACAATTAACCTGGGCCTGGACCCCCACTCCCCCACCCCAGCCTCAGACAGGGCCTCCGCTGCCTTTGCTTCGCAGTTCTCAGCTGAAGCTGTGAGAGAGGCAGCCCCCCCCCCCCCCCGCTGGGGGTCCCCTTCCTGCTCTGTGAGAGGCTAAGTAGGTGACCGCCAAAGTTACTTCTGACAAGTCCAGGACTTGGTCATTTCCAGGGACACGCGTGGGACTTGACAGACTCCCAGAATTTCAGGCCAGCCATGGGCAAGGGGCCCTGAGGCCTTCCTCCAGGCAAGCCCAAACCTGCCCCTCCGCTCTCTTTCCCCTCATCCTCAGCTCTGCCTGAGGAGGCAACGAGAAGCCTTTCAGCCTCTTAAAGCCAGCCCTCTGCCCCCGAGCCAGAGTCCTTGTGGGGGAGGTCTTGGTGATCACGACCAACCTGGGGTCTCCCTGACCTTGCTTCCTCACTGGAAAAAGAAACACGCAAGATGGAGGAGTTGGGGGCTAGACTCAGACCCAGGATCTTCAGGCACTGGCTAGCTGTGGGAGCCAAGGGAGGTGACAGCTTCTAATACCTCAGTTTCCTCATCTGTAAAGTGGGGATAATCAGAGTTTTTGATGGAGGATCAAAGGAGATGATGAATGAAAAGTAACTGGGAAATCTCCAAGTGCTGTATCAATGTGAGTTACTGTTTTAAGCTAAAATCACAATATCCTCAGCAGATGGCTTATTTACGGCCCAACCAGCTCTACTTCCAGGCTCCCACTTATCTTAGACAGCAAAGAGTTGCCCCCACCCCAAGGAAACTTTGGTGTTGGGGGGGAGGGGAGGTGTGTTTTGAATCAAACCCTCTTATCAGACCATTTCAGTCAGTCGGCCTTTTAAAGCTAATTAGCTCTGGCTGGCTAATTGCTAGTGAGAGCCACACCTTTGGGGGCTCTCACACCTAGAGCCCAGGGAGTTGAGCCACCCGCTGAGGATCCAGTCTGAGAGCTGGGAAGGACCAATAATAAGATTCCAACAGGTGAAGTGATTTGCCCACAGCCACCCAAAGCGTCCAGAACCTCTGCCCTCGGACCCCAGAGCCAATTTGCTCTCCTCTTCCCGGTCTCATTTCTGTCAGGAGCGCTTTTCCTCCAGGACTCTGGCAGCTCCCACTCGCCTCCAAAGGCCGTCATTATTTATCTACAATCAGGTCCCTGTTACCTAACTGGGGGGAAGGGGGAGGGGTCCAGTTCCCAAGTAGAGAAACAGTGGGGAGAGACCCCCAGCATTTTGCTGAGGAAAAAGCCAGGGTGTGTAATAGAGCCTGAAATCAAATTCAGTTTGCCGGGCTGGGGTCTCCCACCCATGAGCACCCGCTCTCCGGTGGGAGGCTGGAGAAACTGCCTCCTTGGAGTGTTTAATCCGGCTCTCACCTGTTTCCACATCCGCTCACTCATGAGTCACCCTAAGGAAGCTTATCGGCCCACTGGCGGTGAAACCTCCTCCTCCGCCACGCATTGTCTCCCTCGGCCCTTCCCCGTCGGGATGGCAGCTCTTCAGGAGGAGAGACCATCTTCTCCTCGGATCTCTAGGGCTTGGCATGTAGGAAGCGTTCAATCGTTGCCCCCTCATTCATTGCCCGCATTCCGGTGGTACCTAAATTACCTTGTTTATCGGTCTCTACCGAGGAGTTGGAGCGAAATAATAATAATAAATAATAATAATAAAATTTACCTGAAGGAATGAAAGGGAATCTCAAAGGAAATAATGAGGAAAAACAAGTGGGTGAGAGTAATAATTAGTAATATTAGATCTTGAATCATACTAGAAAGCAGTAGTCATCAAAACAACTTGAGACTGAGGAAGAAATAGAGGAAGATCAGTGGGACAGATTAGGTCCCATTTATACAGAAGCAAATGAGCCCTGGAGCCTAATGTTTGAGAAACCCAAAGATGGCAACTACTGGGGGCAACTATTAGACAGTTGGAAAGTGTACCGGAACTAGGTCTAGACCCAAGTCTCACACCATATACCAGATAAACTCCAAATGAGAACTGTAGCTGACATCAGAAACAAATTAGAGGGGGGAAAAAAAGAATTAAAAAAAAAAAAAGCTATTGAAAGTCAGCCCTTGACACAAGCTTTTGTAAAAAAAAAATAATAAATTAATAAATAAATAAAATAAAACAAGTTAGAGGGGAAGGGAAAAAATTCAAATCTATAGAGGGAGAGGTACCTCTGTTTGATTCACAATGGGGGAAGGGAGGTGTTAAACAAGGTAAAATGGCCAATTTGGGTTACATAAAAAGTTTTTGCCCAAACAAAACCAATGAAGCTAAAATGAGGAGAGAAGCAAGTAAATAGGGAAAAAAAAAATCTTTATTGCAAGTTTCTCTAATAAAGGTCTTATTCATAACTAAGCTATATAAGGAACTGATTCAAATGTATCAAAATAAGAACCATTCTCCAAATGAGAAATGATCACAGGATATGAATAGGCAATTTTTAGAGGGAAAAATCCAGGCTATCATAACCATATTGAAAAAATGCATTAAATCACTAATAATTAGAGAAATACAATTTAAATCAACCCTCAGATCCTATTTCACACCCCTCCGATTGGCAAAATTGACAAAAAAAGAAAATGATGAATGTTGAAGGGGTTGGGGGGGGGGAATACATTAATGCACTGTTGGTGGGGCTGGGAACCGGTCCAACCATTCTGGAAAGTCATTTGGAACTGTGCCCAAAAAGCTATTAAACTGCATCCCCTCTGATACCACTACTAAGTGTATCCCCCAAAGAGGTCAAAGAAAGAGGAAAAGGACTCATACGTGCCAAATAGTTATAGCATCTATGTTTGTGGTGGCAAGTAATTGGAAAGTGAGGGGCCACCTATCAGCTGGGGAGTGGCTGAACAAGTTAAGGTATATTCATGTGATTGAGCTATTGTAAGAAAGTGAATCCTTTTAGAAAAACCTGGGAAGACTCGAATGAATTCATACAGAGAAAAGTAAGCAGATCCAGAATGGTTTGTACAGTAACAATATGGTAAGGGGGCAACTCGGTGGTGCAGTGGGTAGAGCACCAGTCCTGAAGTCAGGAGGACCTGAGTTCAAATTTGACCTCAGACACTTAACACTTCCTATTGTGTGACCCTGAGCAAGTCACTTAACCCCAATTACCTCAGCAAAAATAAACAATATAGTAAAGACGAACAGTTTTGAAAGAGAAACTTTTATTAACACAATGACCAAACATAATTCCACAGGGACTCATGATGAAACAAGCCGGCTACCTCCTGAGAGAGAAGTGCTGGACTCAGCATACAGACTGGGACGTGATTTTTTTTTTTTTTTTGGGGGGGGGGGAACATGGCCAATGAGGGAACTTGTTTTGCTTGACTATAATAAGACAGATTTTGTTTTTCTTAATTTCTCATGTGAAAGTGGGGAGGGTGGAGGACGGAAGGGAAAGAAAGTAAATCTCTGTTTGGAAAAAAAATAATATTAAAAGAAAAAGATATATTGACAAAACACATTTTATCCTCCCAAGTGGAATATGAACAGTTTGAGAGCAAAAGCTTAATTTTTATTTTATCTTAGTATTCTCAGCATGCTATGAAGTACTTTGTATGCCATTGGTGCCAAATAGGTGTTTATCAAACTACACTGAACTTAATTGGGTTGTTTTAGATTGGAGTCCTAGAAGTTTAGCAGCGATGATCCCCAGCTCCTTAGACCCAATGTACAGAATGAGACAGGCTTGCATTTTGGGACATGAGAATATGAAAATATGGAATTTGTTTTGCTTGGCTTTAAATATTAACTGTCAGGAGCAGCTAGGTGGCCCAGTGGATAGAGCACCAGCCCTGAAGTCAGGAGGACCTGAGTTCAAATGTGGTCTCACACACATGGCACTTCCTAGCTGTGTGACCTTGGGCGAGTAACTTAATCTCAATTGTCTCAGCAAAATTTATATATATATATATATATATATATATATATATATAAACTTATAGTAAGACTATGGCTGTTTTTATTGCTTTGACTTTGTTTTCCAGTGGGAACAGAAAAGGAAAATAATTATTTTTTTAAAAAGTCAACCAGCAGGGGCTCCAAAGACCATTTCAATTTTTTCATTCACAATACCTGGAAAGGATGAGTGACCTTGCCCTGCCACACAGCAGGACAGTTGCAAAATTGAGAATGAGCTTCCTGACCCTTTTCTAGGATTTTTCCTCATTCACCATAATTCTCCCTACCCTGGAGCTGCTTTGAGGAACCTCGGAAACCAGGGGCTCCAAGCTGCTCATTCTCCCTCTGTGGAAACTGAGGCTCAGGGAGGTAAAAAGAATTTGAAGGCTTGAAACATGGAAGAAGGATTCCATTTATTTTTCTTGGTCCCGGGACTAGAAGCAGTGGTGGGAGTGGGTACTGCCTGCCTCCAGCCCGGACTCATTCAACTCCATATGAAGACAACTCCTCAGGCGTTTTTTGGTCCCATCAAGAAGCCTTCCAGGCCAAAGCACAAGCAGGTGTTGGACTCTGTTCACTGGAGGCTTCTGGGACAATCTGGATGACCCTTTTTTTTTTTTTTAATTTTTTTTTTCTTTCTTTTTTTTTGGATGACCCCTTTTAACAGAGGACTGTTGTTCAGGTGGGGCTCCGAGGTCCCATCTGCCCCTGATATCTGGCTTTCAGGCCAGTCCCCACAAGCCCTTTCCAGGGAACTCTACATTCTGGGATCCGGTTCCAGCCCCGAACCTGTGCAAATAAATAAGCCCGAGATGAGTCAGACCTTTGGGGAGGTGACCAAACCCATCAGCCTCCTGGTGCAGGTAGAACCTGGGCTGTGTGTAACAGGATCTCCCCGAGGTGACTAGGCAAAAGAGAAAGAATGCAGTCTCCTCCACCTCCATCCCCCACCTTGTCTGAGCCAGTCATGTGTTCAGAAAAAAGAAGCCACTTCCTGGGCCCTTCCCTCCCTCCTTCCCCCCGGCTCCCCATCTTAGCCTTCAGCCCGTAGGGCTCCTCCAATGTTGTTACCTGAGGTGACGGGCCTATGACTTAAAGAAAGGGGAAGAAAAATGTTCCAGATCCCGAAGCACAGAACTTCAGAACTGACAGGAACCTGAACATCCTGCCCCCAGACAACCGTCCCAATCCCCCGGTCACACAGTAGAGACCCTCCACAAAAAGTCATCCAGTCCACCTTTGTCCGAAGCCCTCCGGTGAGGGGCAACCTGCGCACCTTTCAGAACGGAGAGAACCTTGAATCCTATTTAGTCAATAATTTTAACTTATTTTTATTAATTTAATTTGATTAGTTTTAATTTGACTGATTGATTCTCATTTCTTTTCACAAATTGATTCCCAAAGTTACTAAAGAGAACTGCAAATCAATTTGAAAACTGTCTCGAGTGGTGGTAGAGACATGGGTGGTTTAAAAAACCAAGTTTGCTTTGAAACTTTAAACAGTCAGCACTTAGGGGCCACGCACGATGTGCTTCTGCCTTCACATTGCAAGTTGTGCAAGAATTTGATCATCAGCCTCTAATCTTGTGTGATCCTCACAAACTCTTGGGAGGTGGGCGCTATCATTTTACAGAGGGGGAAACTGAGGCTGAGAAGGTAAGACACCTGCCCAAGGTCAAGTGGTTAGGAGGCAAGATTCAAAGCAGAGCTTCCTGCTCTCCTTCAGTCCATGCTGCTTCTCTGTCTGGGTCACCTTGAACACAATTTTTCTTTCCACATCTCAGTTTACTTATTTGTGGAATGAAGAAAATCTCTGGCTCTAACAATGGACGGACCCATGGATCCTTATCTTCATGGGCCAGGAAGTAGAGTCAAGATCTACATGAAGAGGGTGAGAAGAGGTTCTAGTGGGGCTCCATTACATGACCTTGAGTGCCAGGATCAGAAGGGTGGCCTCCGTCCTGTGAGCGATGGGGAGTGATTAAAGTGTTTTGAGCGGTAAAGTTAGGGGCTCTTCCTCCTTGAGGGTCTTCATGTAGAGCTCGATTCCCCTTTCCTGATTAATTCATTCAACAGAGTTCTGTGACTCCTTTCCCCCACCTGCCCATGCCCCAAACTCCAGGCTCCCTCCCAGTGTCCCCTGCCCTGTCCCTCTCTGTGCCATCTTCCCCTATCTCAATGTTAGGTCCTTGATGTCCAGGATGGGATCGTTTTTGTATTTATAACCCAGCTCCCACCCAAGCTGTGCAGGAGAGAGAAAGTGGGAACCAAGGTACAAATATCAGTAGCCAAGAAGGTCCTGCCTGCCAGGGCCTGCCATCCCAGTGGGGGAGTTAGCACACAGAAAGTGATTCATCAGCGTTTTATTCATCTGTCCCAGGAGTCATGCTTTAGGGAAATGACTTTAGCTTCAGTGTGCACTCTCAGATCCTGATGGAGAAAGTCCTCATTGAAACCCTGGGATCAGCGACCTTCATTTTATTAATATTTGGTTTCAACCACTGGCTTTCACTGTAAGCATATGATCTTATATGTTAAAAAATCCTATTCTGAGAAGGATCCACCAGACTTGTAGAGGAGTCCAGGAGACCACAAATCTCCTGTCTAAATCTTGGTTCCAGAGAAGATATTTTAAAACATCTCTTTCCTCTCAGAAGAGTTATTGGGGATACAGTGGATGTGGAATGTTACATTTGCCATCAGACAAGGACACTGTATTTTAATTTAGCCTAATTTTTCTTCTTCCCAATAAAATGTAAACATCTCAAAGGCAAAAATTCTTTTATTTTTGTCTTTGTATTATATCCCTAACATCTAATGCATAGTGTATGGTATATGGTAGTCACTTAATAAATGCTTATTGTGATATGCTATAGGCATCTAATAAATGCTTATGGATTGTATGCAGTAGGTGCTTTTGTTGATTGGGGTATATGGTAGATGCCTAATGTGAGGCTAATTTTGATATCCATACTCAATTTAATCAGCATTTACCCAGTTTGTTGTGCTTTGATGGGTAGCGGTGATTATATTAGTGAACTGAAGAGAATAGATTTTGTTTGTGAGGTAATTTTCTTAGTTATTGCTATTAAGATAAAAGTTAGAAATGATTAATCCACCATGTAGTGATGATTTCTTAAATTCAGCCATATTTTATTTTTCCATTTACATATAAAGAGATCATTATCGTAAAATTTTGAGTCCTAAATGTTTTTCTCCTTCCCTCCCTCCTCAGCTCCTCCCCTGATCTGATAAGGTGATATATGTACAGTCATTTAAAAAATATTTCCATATTAGTCATGTGAAAGAAAAATCAGAACAAAAGGAAACCATGAGAAAGAAAACAAACAGACAAAAAAAAAAAAAAAACCTATAGGGAAAACAGGCTGCTTCAATTCACATGCAGTCTCCTTAGTTTTTTCTCTGCATGTGGACGGCGTTTTCCATTCCAAATCCGCTGGAACTGTCTTGGATCACTGTCTTGCTGAGAAAAGTTAAATCTGTTATCATGGATCATCACGTAATCTTGCTGTTGCGTGTATAATGTTCTCCTGGTTCTGTTCACTTCACTTCGCATCATATAATTCTTTCCAGATTTCTGAAATCGGTCCGCTCTTGATGGTTATTTTAATTGTATTTATTAGATAGATGCATACTGTTGGCTAAAACTGTTATGGGGATGTAACTGCCACACTATGCCCCTCGCACTCCAAGTGTAGTGATTAAAAGAAGGATCCTTTATCTCTCCACTCAGAAATCCATCATTTCATTCATTTCCTAGTGATTTTTTGCTGCAAAACCACAATTCCTTTAGAGTTGAGGGGTCCTCAAACTACGGCCTGCGGGCCAGATGCGGTAGCTGAGGACGATTATCCCCCTCACCCAGGGCTATGAAATTTCTTTATTAAAAGGCCCACAAAACAATGTTTTTGCTTTGACTCTAGTCCGGCCCTCCAACAGTCTGAGGGACAGTGAACTGGCCCCCTAGTTAAAAAGTTTGAGGACTCTTGCTTAGACCCTCGGATACCGTTGATCAAATTGAAGGGACTTTGGACTGTAGGAAGCCTTAATTTCTTATTGACAGCCTCTGGGTGATGGGGAAACCAGTGGATATCTCCAGATGATAGTGATCTAAAAGCAAAAGGCATCGATAACACATTTAGAAGAAACAACTTGGTCTCAAGTTAACTCATAGATGTGACATAAACAGGGATATGAGAAATGAGCTCCCTGACCCCGGGTCCCAGATCCCCTCACTGTTGCTGGGCCCTCACTCCCGGGGATGTCTCTGTTCCCACAATGGGCCCTGCTTTTCCCAGCTGTTGCAAAGCCTAACGATGTTTATCGAGGGCTCTCTGATGAAAGGCTCGGGTCCTGGCGTGAGCAGAGTAGTCATTTGGATGGAGTTTCGATGGCCTGCATCACAGCCACAGCTAATGAGGGGCTTGGTTATAATTAGGGAGCCTGAGCAAGCAGTGAGGCGGCCAGATCCTCCGGGCTGTTTGGATTGTCTTGTCCCTGACATTTTCGCTTCAAGTGCCTGTAGTGGGTTTGGATCCTAGGGTAGGCCTTCATTTCTTTCCCTAGAATTTCTTTCAAAAACAAAAAACACAGCTTGCCCCATGCCTGGGAGAGTCCGGGAATCCTGTCTGCGGGATTTACAGCCAAATCCTGTCTTTTTTGTGCCTTGTGGACCCTGAGAATCGCAGTACATAGAGGGATCGTCCTAGAGTCAGAAAGACCTGAGTTGAAGCCTCACTGGCTTTTGTGACTCTTACTGCCTGCCTCAGTTTCCTTCATGGGAATAATAATGTCCACCTCATAGAATTGGTTTATGAACTAAATGAGATAGTAATTTGTAAATTGCTTAACTACCTCAGTTTCCTTTTCTGTAAGATGGATAATTATATCAAGACTTCCCACCTACGGGGAAAGTGCTTACTCATCCTTAAAATATAGGTTGCTAGTTCTCCACCCTTTCGAGTTCCAAATAACGTAATTTGGGATTGGTGGGTCCCAGATTTAGAGCTGGCAGAGCCCTTTTCCTGCCATTTCATGGCGGAGGAATCAGGTCTAGAGGGATTTACCCAAGTAGGCTTCAGAGCCGGGTCCTGATACTCCGAACCCAGCCTTCTTTCCACTGGACCACAAGCTTGCCAGCCCTTTCCTGAAAGCCCAGGAGAGCTGGGAACTAACAGGGTCCCTTCTCCCATTCTACAGGCTGGAGATTTCTTTTTTCCCCTAAGGCCCAGCTTAGGGATTGCCTCCTCTGTGAAGTCTTCCATGATCTCTCCCTCCTCATATGACAGAACACCTCTCTTTTCGCCCCATTCTCCCTGGGATGGAGCTCACTTGATTATCCCCCTGGTACATTGTAAACTTTCTGAGTATCTCTTATCTCGGGACGGCCCAATACAGCCCAGACTCTAGGAAAGATCATGTGTGAAAATGCTTGTGGAGGTTTATTGAATTGGAGAGGTAAGACAGAGACACTGACAAAGAGAGAGCGGACGTGGTCCCCGGACAGAGCTCTCCGTCTCCCGGGCAGCTCGGGGCCTGTGGTACATGTGGAAAGGCCCGCATTTGTCTCTTGTATGTGCTCTTTATGAAGAAAAGGGAAAGAGGTAGCAGAATTCCGGAAGGCCTTCGTTCAAATCCAGGATGCTCCTATGTCCTGATAGGAGCATTTACTAGCTGTGTGACCCTTGGCCTCCATGTCCTCACCTAGAATGAGGTATTACTTAATTTAATTATCAAATTTAAATTAATTAATATTAATTAATTAAGATATTCCTTAATTTCTTTCCCTAGAATTTCTTTCAAAAACAAGAACCACAGCTTGCCCCATCCCTGGGAGAGTTCAGATCCTGTCTGTGGGATTTACGGCCAAATCTTTCCTTTTTTGTGCCTTATGGACCCGGAGGTATCACAGTGGATAGAAGGATAACCCTGAAGTCAGAAAGACTTGAACAGAGATGCTATTATCACAGCACCCACCTCCCAGAAGCATGGTGGGGATAAGATGAGAACATATTTTGAAGTGTTTGGCAAACTTTAAAGTGCTATAAAAATTATTATTGATTTTATTTTAAATCACATTTAAATGTTAAATAATATTGAATATTTAAACAATATTAAAGTATTTTAAATTATTAAAGTGCTATTATTATTATTATTACATATTGAATTCCCCATTAGAATTAATGAGGGCAGGAGCTACCTTTGGTTCTTTTGTGTCCTGAAGGGTTCCTGATAAGAGCAGTGGATCAGTCAATCAGCCAAACAAAAGAGTTTCTATTTGATCCTGGAGTCATAGGGAGCATCTAGGGGAGAGAGAGAGAGTGATGTGGTCAGACCTGGTTTAGTAGCAGAATGGAAGATGACTGGGGCAGGACAACTCCTTGCACCTCTCTGGGAGCCCTGTTTTTATGTCTGCATCAAGGAGGTAGGGAGCATTTCCTGAAGCCCTGCTGGAGGCCAGGTATGGGGGACACAGACGCGAGACGGCCCCATCTGGTGGGGAAATGCCGAGGTCCACGTCACAGAGAGCAGATGCAGGATGGGTAGAAAAATAAAGCCCTTGTGATCGGGCAGGGGCGATGGGGGAGGGTGCTACTCTGGGCATCAGGGAGAAGGCTCATGTTGGGAACGTGGCCTGCAGGTGAGCCTTGGAGAGACCTAGGAGGTCCCGAAGAGGTAAAGGTGAGCCGAGAGAGCGTGTGCTCAACAGGTGAACTGTTTTGTAGGGAGGAACAAACAAGTCAGCCAGGGAGGGAGGCTCAGGCGTGATTGTCCACAAAGAAAGGGGGAAACCACCTGCAAAGGGCTTTAAAGGCCAAACACGGATGTTGGTTTTGTCCTGGAGGCCCTAGGGAGCTATTGATGATTCTTGGGCAGCTGGAGGGACTACCCCTAAGTCCCAAAGAGTGCAAATAATGACATTTCCACCAGACCAGTGTCTATCGAATTATATAAATGAATCCTTGACTATTCTTTCTCCTGAGCCCCATCATCATGAGAATTTAGGATCCTACATCTGGAGCTAGAGGTGACCTCCGATGTTATCTAGTCAATGCCCTCGGGAAAGTTAATGGCCAGGTCAAGGTCACACAGGTAGTGAAGTTGCCAGGGTTTCCTCTTCTGCTTACTTACTAATCTCTTCCTTAAATCAGTCCTTTACATTTTTCCTAGAGTATCCAGATAATCTGACCAGTCTTTCTGCTTTCATGCTTCCCCTAATTGGTCTTCTGTCTTCCATCCATTCTCCTTTTTTTTCCCCATCAATAAAAGTCTTTTTATTATCCAACAGATTCAGAATATCTTATTTGCAACTTTTTATTTATTTATTTTTTTAATAACTTGTTATCGACAGAACCCATACCAGGGTAATTTTTTACAACATTATCCCTTGCACTCACTTCTGTTCTGGTTTTTCCCCTCCCTCCCTCCACCCCCTCCCCCAGATGGCAAGCATTCCATCCATTCTCCATAGAAATGTCAAAATGATATCCCCTGGGGCAGCTAGATGGTTCAGTGGATAGACTGGGTACTAGTTCTGGAGTCAGGAGATCCTGAGTTCAAATCCACCTTTAGACACTGACTACTGTAGGCAAGTCAGTTAACCCTATTTGAGGAAGGAAGGAAGGAAAAAGGAAAGAGGAAGAAGGAAGAAAGGGAGGAAGGAAGGAAAGAAGGAAGGAAGAAAAATATTGTATTACCCAAATCCAATTGTGATGATGTTATCTTCCCACTCAAAAACAATCAATGGGTCCCTATTGCCTCCAAGATAAAACAGAACCTTTAGCCTGCCACTTCACAATCCAGTTCTGAGCCTGCCTTTATGATTTTGTTTCACATATTCCCCTTCCCCTACCCTCCCCTACAATTAAACTGGCTTACTAGTTGATTCTAATACACAGCAATCCATCCCCGGGGTCTGTCCCAAATGATCCTCCAGCTCTGAAATGTACTCATCCGCTAGGAATCCCAAGCTTCCTCATCTCCTCCAGAAGATCTTTTGGATCCCCCCGGTTAGTGCTGCTCTCTCCTCTCAGGGCTAGATTGTCTACACTTTGTAGTCACTTACATGTTGTAGCTTCCCTCAGAACGTAAACTCTCGGGTCTCGTCTGCTTTGGTTTTTAGCTTTATAGCCCTAATTTCTGGGATGGCACCGATCCTTAAAAACTCTGTGTGATGATAGAATTCTTGGAGAAACCCACTAGAGAAGTAGACAAGAAAGTCAGTCCCCCAGAAATTTACCCGTGAGTCCTTGTGAGAACTAAGGGATGGGAACCTCAGCACGGCAGTTTCTTTCCCAGTGGCATTTGGGATGGGCCTACTCTGATGTCTATCTCATTAATAACAACCGAAGTATCACCCTTCATAGATTGTGATCATATGGGTGCTTCAAGAAGAAAAAGGGAAGGGACTCCCGGCTCCAGAAAAGTATGGGAAGAAGCCACTGGATTGTGGGAGAAAAGCCAGATCAGTCCTTGACACCCTGGGTCATTTCCATGCGAATTTTGCCTCCACCACTTACTACATATAAGATTTTGGACAAAGAAGTCTCTGGGCCTCAGTTTCCTTATCTGGAAAGTCACGGGTTGGCTAGATGACCCCAAGGCTGCTTCCAGCTCCAAGCTATGATCCCATGGAAGTATAAACTGTTTCTTCACTTCTGCCGACAAATGACACTCCTTTCTCCCATCCCTATGTCTACCCTGTTCCGCTCCCAAAGGCCATGACCAATTCTCCATATATTTTCAGTAGTGTTCAGTTATGCTCCTGGGACTCACAGAATGTTAGAAGCAAAAAAAAGCTTTAGAGGGCATTGGGTCTACTCCATGTTTGACAGGTCAAGAAACCAAAGCCCAGCAAAATGAAGTTACTTGCCATGGGTTGTGTAACAAGTAAGCTCTGAAGCTGGAAGCAGAATCCAGATCCCTGGTTTTCCTATAACTCTGATATAAGTGAGGCAGTGGGACTGGTGAGGTAGAAGCTGGGGAGAAACCTGAAGTCAGAAGTCATTTCTTACTCCTCCGAGAAACTTTCTTTGACTCATCGAGTCCATATGGATTCTTCCTTTCTCTCTTTCACTCAACCTTTAGTCACTCAAAACCCAGAATTTCATCACTTCATTGTTGCCTAATAATTAATAATAACAATACTATACATACATGCAGGACCTGAGTACTTTATAAAGTGCTTCCATATCTTTTATCTCAGTGGATCCTCCTAACAACCCAGTGAGGTAGACAAGGCAGGGATTGTTCTCTCTTCTCTCTAGATAAGGAGGCTCATTATCACCACATCACACAGCATAGTGTTAGCTACTTGAAGACAGAGACAATCACGTCTTATTTCTGTTCCTGTTTTCTCAACCAAATAGAGAACTGGATTAGAATGAACAGGACAAAAAAAGATTAAGAAAGAAATGATACTCAAATATTAAGGAGCCAGCAAGAAAGCACCTGACAGGAGCAGTTAGATGACACAGTGGATAAAAGTCAGGAGAACCTGAGTTCGAGGTCATTTAGTAAAACTAAATCTGATATATCTAATATTCCATTGCCCATAGTTCCCAATATCTAAAAAGAAAGGACAAGATTCATTTTTCATCTCTTCTTAGGATCAATCTTGGTTATAGGCCAATCACATTATATTGCCTTAATTTTCTTTTTTATTTTTTGAGTAACTTTCCCCAGTTATATATAAAAATCATTTTTAATATTTGGGGAGGTATTTTTTAGTTCCATATTCTCTCCCTTTTTTTCCTCCCCTTCTCCTTTCTCCCTCCTGAGGTGGTAAGCAATTTGATATAAGTTATATATGTCCAATCATAAAATATATATTTCCATATTAGTCATTTTGTGAAACAAAATAAAAGGAAGGAAGGAAGGAAGGAAGGAAGGAAGGAAGGAAGGAAGGAAGGAAGGAAGGAAGGAAGGAAGGAAGGAAGGAAGGAAGGAAAAAAGGAAGGAAGGAAGGAAGGAAGGAAGGAAGGAAGGAAGGAAGGAAGGAAGGAAGGAAGGAAGGAAGGAAGAAAGAAAAGTAATAAGCTCAGAGAAGGAAGGAAGGAAGAAAGGAAGGAAGGAAGGAAGAGTATGCTTCAATTTGCACACAGTACCTTAATCGAGTGGGGAATCCCAATTTTCCTCTGTCAGAACTAGATAAATCCAACTAAAAAAATAAGCAAGAAAGAAATTAAGGAGGTGAATCAAATTTTAGGAAAGTTAAATATGGAAAAAATTAAATGGGAATAAAAATGAATATACTTTTTTCTCAGCTGTAGGTACATGGCATCTACACCAAAACTGATGATGTATTACATCAATTCTCACAATCAGAAAAGTAGAAATATGACATGCATTTTTTCATATCATAATGCAATAAAAATCACATTCAATGAAGGGCTATAGAAAGATAGATTAAAAATTATTTGCCAAATAATCTAATCTTTTAAAAATGAGTGGGCCAAAAAGAACAAAATATATTAACATTTCACAATTTATGGGATGCAACAGAGTAGTACTTAGGGGAAATTTTCTCTCTCTAAGTGCTTACATAAATAAAATAAAAAACAGATCAATGAATTGGACATGCAACTTAAAAAAAAGAAAAAATTAAAATGCCCAATTCAACACTAAATTGGAACTCCTAAAAATCAAAGGAGGGATTAATAAAATTGAAAGTAAGAAAACAATTGAACTAATAGATAAAATTAAGAGCTAGTTTTATGGGGGAAATCACCCCCAAATTAGATAACCATTGATTGATTAAAAAAAAAAAAAACAGCTAACGTACCAATATCAAAAAGGAAAAGAGGGAATTTACTACCAATGAAGAAAGATTATATGATTATTAAGTTATTTTGCTCAATTAAATGCAAATAAATCTAACAATCTAAGCAAAATGGATGAATATTTGCAAAAATATATATAAATTGCCTGGATTGATAGATGACAAAATATTTAAGTAACCCCAATTTAGAAGAAATTGAACAAGTCATCAATGAACTCCCTTAGAAAAAGTCTCCAGAGTCAGATGGGTTCACAAATGAACTCTACCAAATATTTAAATAACAATTCTAGTACCATATAAACTATTTGGAAAAAATAGCAAAAGAAAGAGTCCTACCAATGCCTTTTTATGACACAAATATAGTGCTGATATTGTTTCTCTGAAGACTACAACGATGTGGTGATGACATGACATGCAAGTGACTTGGCTTTAAGAAGGACTGATGTTGCTGATACCTAAAACAGGAAGAGAGAAAACAGAAAAAGAAAACCATAGACCAATTTCTTTAAGGAATATTGATGCAAAAATTTTAAATAAAATTCTCACAAGGAAATTGTAGCAATATTTCATGCTATGATTAAATGGGACTTCTATTTATATACAGGACTGGTTTCCTATTAGGAATTCTATACTGCTTTTCTAATCACAGGAGAAAGACACCAAGGTATTTAAGTAATCTGGAGAGGCAGAGATTATCTTTGATTGGGGAAATCAGAGAAAACTTCAAGGGAGAAATGAAAACCTAGAAACCTCTACCTAGTGACTTGATACCATGGGGATTGTGGGGAGGGGAAGGGGGAAGTCCTATCACTTGCCAAATGAGACCAGTTGTAGGATCTTAGATTTAGGAATGGAAAGGAGCTTACAAGTTCTGCCAGACAGCTTCCTCATTTTATCAGTGTAGAACATGAGACCAGGAGCGCTTAGGTGATTGGATGAGGAGCTCCCAAATAGCAGATGGGGCAGATGGAAATTGAACCTGAAAAACCTACTTATAGCTATAAACTTGAAAGGAATCTTAAAAACTATCTTATCCGACTCCCTCCCTTTATAGATGAAGAAACCGAGGGCTCTAGAGGAAAAGAGTTTTCCCTAAACCTCATAGGCCAAAGTTTTTCACACTATGTGTTTTGACCCTATGTGAGGTCTCATAATCAAATGTGGAGATCACAAAGAAGGATTTATTATCAGCAATTTTTGATTTATGTATCTATTTTATATACTTACACATCCAAGGTCTCATAAACATTTTTTGGACAAAAAGGGGTCGTGAGTGGAAAAAGTTTAAGATGCCCTGACATGGACTATGGGTATGTGACCTAGGATTAGAACCCAGCACTTTTCATGTCCACACTTGCCTGCTCCCTCAAGGCCAGGCCTGGAAAGCCTCCCTGCTTCTTGTTCCACCGCAGCCTGTGTAGGCAGCTGATCCCTGACTTTGTGAGAGCAGCCGAGCATTGCAGCTCGGCCGCCGGCACCCTGACCCCGAGGAATGTGCTCCCTCCATCCTGACATTCACACACCACTAACCAATGAGGGCTAATCCCTCAGTTCCCCCATGGAAATACCACCAGTTAATTATTAACTGGAGCCTCTGACCTCTCTGGGGCAGGCCTAGGGACAGGAGCCTGAGAAGAACTCACAGCCAGGTGATTTCAAGGACTTCTCTCATATCAGGACCAGTGGGGAGGGGAGACTCCCCATCCCAGGGTCAGCCCCTTCCCCCGCCGGAGGCCCTGGAGCCCTGCAGACCGAGGCCTTCCCTGGTCTGGTTCCAACCTGCTTTTCCAGCCTTTCTTCCTTCATCTGGTCTATACCTGCAGTCAAACCAACCCCTCCTCTTGCCCCTAGTCTTGACTTTCCTCCTTCCTCTGTGATTTTGGTAAACACTATATAAGTTAACTATTACTATTGTTATTTTTATACTGCTGGGAACTAGGATCATAGGTCTAAAGTTAGAAGGGACTAAGGGTCATTTTTCAGATGGAGAAATTGTATTCTAGGAAAATCTAGTGGCCTCTCCAAGGTCACAAGAAAATACAGCACATAGGTGAGATTTGAACCCAGGTCCTCTGCTCTTTCCTCTGTAGCCCACTGACTTTCCACCTCCCTCACTCACTGGTATGAGGGCACTACTTCTAGGAAGTATCCTCTGAACACTTCAACAAAAAGGCAATCTTTTCCAGCTGGACAGAGGATGGATCCAGATTCAGGAAATCTTGGATTCAAATTCTGCCTCAGATATTTACTGAGTCGGTGACCCTGGCTAAGTCATTTAACCACTGCCTACCTCAGTTTCCCCTCTTGTAAAAATAATGATAATAATACCTGTTTCCCAGGGTTATTGTGAAGATCAATTTAAATAACTTATGTCAAGTGATTCGAATGTGAGTTATTCTTCTCACCTCAAATTACTCAGGCCTCTCTGTTCTTATGCTTATTTTCTACTCCTATTCCAGGGGATTTGGAAGCTTCTCCCAGGCTGTCACAGCCTTAAAAGCTGAACCTACATCATTTATCATTTATCATTGTTGTATTCTGACAACCAGTGCGCTGACTTGCACATAGTAGGCATTTTAATAAGTGCTTGTTGAATTTTTTTTTTTTTTGCTGAGGCAATTGGGGTTAAGTGACTTGCCCAAGGTCACACAGACAGAAGTGTTAAGTGTCTGAGATCAGATTTCAACTCAGATCCTCCTGACTTCAGGTCTGGTGCTCTATCCACCACATCACCAAGCTACCCCTACTTGTTGAATTTTTAAAAGAACCCAAACTCCTCCTTTCTGCCACTTTAAGATTCACCAAGGGAGCCTTGTCTCCTTAGCAGAGGGGCAGAGTCAGGCATCCAGAATTGGAGGAATCAGCTTCAAATTCTGCCTCCGATGGGGCATAAGGAAAGTCTGTGGCTGTTCCTTCCTTGATAGTAAGAGGAGAAGTGTGAATTAAAGGGCTTCCAAAAGCTCCAGCCCCAAACCTGCTGTTTGCCACCTGTGTGATCTCTGGCTAAATCAATGAGTTTTACATCTGAAGCAGGGAGATACATGCAGGTTAAAGATAAAAGGTTGGAGTAAAATCTACTATGCTTCAGGTGAAGTCAAAAAAACAGGGGTTGCCATCCTGATCTCAGATCAAGCTAAAGCAAAAATTGATCTAATTAAAAGAGATAAGGAAGGGCACTATATCTTGCTAAAGGGTAGCATGGATAATGAAGCACTATCAATATTAAACATATATGCACCAAGTGGTATAGCATCTAAATTCTTAAAAGAGAAATTAAGAGAGCTACAAGAAGAAATAGACAGCAAAACTATAATAGTGGGAGATCTCAACCTTGCACTCTCAGAATTAGATAAATCAAATCACAAAATAAATAAGAAAGAAGTCAAAGAGGTAAATACAATACTAGAAAAATTAGATATGATAGATCTCTGGAGAAAACGAAATGGAGACAGAAAGGAGTACACTTTCTTTTCAGCAGTTCATGGAACCTATACAAAAATTGACCATATATTAGGTCATAAAAACCTCAAACTCAAATGCAGTAAGGCAGAAATAGTAAATGCATCCTTTTCAGACCATGATACAATGAAAATTACATTCAACAAAAAGCCAGGAGAAAGTAGACCAAAAAATAATTGGAAACTAAATAATCTCATAATAAAGAATGATTGGGTGAAACAGCAAATCATAGACATAATTAATAACTTCACCCAAGAAAACGATAATAATGAGACGTCATACCAAAATGTATGGGATGCAGCCAAAGCGGTAATAAGGGGAAATTTCTTTTTTTTTTTTAATGTTAATTTTATTTTATTTAATAATAACTTTGTATTGACAGAATCCATGCCAGGGTAATTTTTTTTACAACATTATCCCTTGCACTCGCTTATGTTTCGATTTTTCCCCTCCCTCCCTCCACTCCCCCCAAAGATGGCAAGCAGTCCTATATATGTTAAATATGTTGCAGTATATCCTAGATACAATACATATTTGCAGAACCGAACAGTTCTCCTATTGCACAGGGAGAATTGGATTAAGAAGGTAAAAATAACTCGGGAAGAAAATAAAAAATGCAAATAGTTCACATTCGTTTCCCAGTGTTCCTTCTCTGGGTGTAGCTGTTTCTGTCCATTATTTATCCATTGAAACTCAGTTAGGTCTCTTTGTCATAGAAATCCACTTCCATCAGAATACATCCTCATACAATATCGTTGTCGAAGTGTATAATGATCTCCTGGTTCTGCTCATCTCACTTAGCATCAGTCCATGTAGGTCTCTCCAAGCCTCTCTGTATTCATCCTGCTGGTCATTCCTTACAGAGCAATAATATTCCGTAACATTCATATACCACAGTTTACCCAGCCATTCTCCAATGGATAGGCATCTAGCCACTACAAACAGGGCTGCTACAAACATTTTGGCACATACAGGTCCCTTTCCCTTTTTTAGTATCTCTTTGGGGTATAAGCCCAGTAGAAACACTGCTGGATCAAAGGGTATGCACATTTTGATAACTTTTGGGGCATAATTCTAGATTGCTCTCCAGAATGTTTGGTTTCGTTCACAACTCCACCAACAATGCATCAGTGTCCCCATTTTCCCGCATCCCCTCCAACATTCATCATTATTTTTTCCTGTCATCTTAGCCAATCTGACAGGTGTGTAGTGGTATCTCAGATACCACTGTTTTAATTTGTCTTAATTTGCATTTCTCTGATCAATAGTGATTTGGAACACTCTTTCATGTGAGTGGTAATAGTTTCAATTTCATCATCTGAAAATTGTCTGTTCATATCCTTTGACCATTTATCAATTGGAGAATGGCTTGATTTTTTATAAATTTGAGTCAGTTCTCTATATATTTTGGAAATGAGGCCTTTATCAGAACCTTTAATTGTAAAGATGTTTTCCCAGTTTGTTGCTTCCCTACTAATTTTGTTTGCATTCGTTCTGTTTGTACAAAGGCTTTTTAATTTGATATAATCAAAATTTTCTATTTTGTGATCAGTAATGGTCTCTAGTTCATCTTTGGTCACAAATTTCTTTCTCCTCCATAAGTCTGAGAGATAAACTATCCTATGTTCCTCTATTTATAATCTCGTTCTTTATGTCTAGGTCATGGACCCATTTTGATCTTATCTTGGTATATGGTGTTAAGTGTGGGTCCTTGCCTAATTTCTGCCATACTAATTTCCAGTTATCCCAGCAGTTTTTATCAAATAATGAAATCTTATCCCAAAAGTTAGAATCTTTGGGTTTGTCAAACACTAGATTGCTATAGTTGACTATTCTGTCTTGTGAACCTAACCTTTTCCACTGATCCACTAATCTATTTCTTAGCCAATACCAAATGGTTTTGGTGACTGCTGCTTTATAATATAATTTTAGATCAGGTACAGCTACAGCTAGGCCACCTTCATTTGATTTTTTTTTTTTTTCATTAATTCCCTTGAGAGTCTCGACTTTTTATTGTTCCATATGAATTTTGTTGTTATTTTTTCTAGATCATTAAAATATTTTCTGGAAGTCTGATTGGTATAGCACTAAATAAATAGATTAGTTTAGGGAGTATTGTCATCTTTATTATATTCGCTCGGCCTATCCAAGAGCACTTAATATTTTTCCAATTATTTAAGTCTGACTTTATTTGTGTGGAAACTTTTTTGTAATTTTGCTCAAATAATTCCTGACTTTCCTTTGGTAGGTAGGTTCCCAAATATTTTATGCTATCAACAGTTATTCTGAATGGAATTTCTCTTTGTATCTCTTGCTCTTGGATTTTGTTGGTGGTGTATAAAAATGCTGAGGATTTATGGGGATTTATTTTGTATCCAGCTACTTTGCTAAAATTATGAATTATTTCTAATAGCTTTTTAGTAGAATCTCTGGGGTTCTCTAGATATACCATCATATCATCTGCAAAGAGTGATAGTTTGGTTTCCTCATTGCCTACTCTAATTCCTTTAATCTCTTTCTTGACTCTTATTGCAGAGGCTAGTGTTTCTAATACAATATTGAATAATAATGGTGATAGTGGGCAACCTTACTTCACTCCAGATCTTACTGGGAAAGGTTCCAGTTTTTCCCCATTGCATATGATGCTTACTGAAGGTTTTAAATATATGCTCCTGACTATTTTAAGGAAGAGTCCTTTTATTCCTATGCTCTCAAGTGTTTTTATTAGGAATGGCTGTTGGATTTTATCAAATGCTTTTTCTGCATCTATTGAGATGATAATATGGTTTTTGTTTGGTTAGTTATTGATATAGTCAATTATGCTGATAGTTTTCCTAATATTGAACCAGCCCTGCATTCCTGGTATAAATCCTACTTGGTCATAGTGTATTATCCTGGGGATGATTTTCTGTAATCTTTTTGCTAATATTTTATTTAAGATTTTAGCATCAATATTCATTAGGGAGATTGGTCTATAATTTTCTTTCTCTGTTTTCAGCCTACCTGGTTTAGGTATCAGTACCATGTCTGTGTCATAAAAGGAGTTTGGTAGGACTCCTTCAATCCCTACTTTTTCAAATAGTTTATTTAGCATTGGAGTTAATTGATCTTTAATAAGGGGAAATTTCATATCTCTAGAGGCCTATTTGTATAAAATAGAGAAAGAAAAGGTCAATGAATTGGGCTTGCAACTAAAAATGCTAGAAAAGGAACAAATTAAAAACCCCCTATCAAACACTAAACTTGAAATTCTAAAAATAAAAGGAGAGATCAATAAAATTGAAAGTAAAAAAAACTATTGAATTAATTAATAAAATTAAGAGTTGGTTCTATGAAAAAACCAACAAAATAGACAAACCCTTAGTAAATCTGATTTAAAAAAAAAAAAAAAGGAAAGAGGAAAATCAAATCAGTGAGTTTTTCTGGGCATCAATGTGGAAACACCATGTATAAAACAATCCTGTGATCCTAGGAGCAGCCCTATGCACTAGGGGTTGCCTGTAGTTTTATTCCCATTTTACATATAAGAAAAGCAAGACTCAGCAGTAACGTGATGTATCCAGGGTGATGTGGCTAGTATGTGGCAGAGCCTATATTAGAAACTAGACCTGACTTTGTCACTAACAACTCCTAATGATTATTTCCCTTTGAAGAAAGAAGCACATACTATGTGCCAGGCATTGTGCTTAGCATTTTACAAATATAATCTCATTTAAGTCTCACAACTACCCTGAGAAGTAGGTGCAATTATAATCCCCATTTTATAGATGAGGAAACTGAGGCTGACAGAAGTTTCATGAGCTACCAAGGGTCACAGCTAGTAAGCATCTGAGGAGAGATTGAATTCAAACCACTCTGTGAGCACCATGACAGCCCCTAGCTGCTGATTCCCTTACCCAGTTCCCCAAGCAGGAAATAAGAGATGGATTCTACAATCTCTATGGTATCTATTTGGTTTTGACATTCCAAGTTCTAGGAACTTGTATTCTAAAGTCCCTTCCAATCTTTACATATTATATTTTAAAATCCAGCACCCCAAGTTTCCTCCAAGATTCTACAGTTTATGTTCTAAAATCTATCCTACTTCTAATATTCCAAGTTCTAGGTCTGTATTCTAAAGCCCTTTCCAATCTTTACATATTATGTTCTAAAATTCAACATGCCAAGGTTCCTCCCAGATTTCACAGTTTATGTTCTAAAATCCATCCTACTTCTAACATTCCAAGTTCTAGGACTGTATTCTAAAGCTCCCTCCAATCTTTACATATTATATTCTAAAATTCAACATCCAGAAGTTCCTCCTAGATTCAATAGTTTGTGTTCTAAGGTCCACCCCAACTCTGACATTCTAGGTCTGTATTCTAAAGCCCCTTCCAATCTTTACATATTGTTCTAAAATTCAACACCCCAAGGTTCCTCCCAGATTTGACAGTTTATGTTCTAAAATCCATCTTACTTCTAATATCCCAAGTTCTAGGTCTGTATTCTAAAGCCCTTCCAATCTTCACATATTATGTTCTAAAATTCAACATCCGAAAATTCCTCCTAGATTCAACAGTTTGTGTTCTAAGGTCCATCCCACCTCTGACATTCTAAGTTCAAAGTAGATGTTCTAAAGGCGCATAAGTTCCCTTCCATCTCTGGTACTCTTTGTTCTTGCACTCTCTTATCTAAAGTCACTTCCGGCTCTAAAATCTGGTCACGCTCATGTGTTCCCTCACCAGAGTGATCATGATTGTTGTGAGCCAGAGTGGCTGTGAAATCCAGCCAGCTTCAGATACCAGAGTCAGAAGCATGAGACACAATAACTGTGTGTCCCTCCTCCCTTTCCCTCCCCGCCCAGACTGGGAAGCCCTGACAGGTCAGTGTCTGGTTACCCCACTTTCAACTCCTCCTTCCTGCGGTACACCTGATACTGGCTTCACCTGGAGAAACCCAGAGGCTCACCTTGCTGGGACAGGATGCAGGAGGGTGGTGATGGGCAGAGGGAGGGAGTGACTCACCAGAGTGGGACAGAAGTTAGTGTGTGTGTGTGTGTGTGTGTGTGTGTGTGTGTGTGTGTGTGTGACAGTAGCCCTAGCTTATTTTGAAAGAAACTGGTTGGTTAAGTCTGCCACTCAAAAATATTTGCTGCTATTATTTATTTGATATCTTTTGTGTTGAAAAGACTTTACCCAGGGTTATGGAGAATTACAAAAGAAATAAAAGACCCAAAGAATGCTGCTCTCAAGGACTTCCCCAATCAAGTCTGGTTAAGCTCACTGAAAAGAACTTTAGAACCTAGAAGGTTAGAATCAGAACTATATAGGTTCTATATATAGAGAGAACACACACACACACACACATATGTTATTACATATATTGCATATTATTACAACTGGGAGCGGCCTTATAATCTGGTCTAATTCCCTGTTTTTTTTTAGCTGAAGATACTCAGATTGAGAAAGTTAGGACAATTTGCCTGAGGGCACACGTACACACACACACACACACACACACACACACACACACACACACAGAGTGATTTATTTAGTTCTACAGCTAGGAGTAAATTCTGGATCTCTGAGTGTTCTCTATTGTGGGAAGCTGCTATTTTGAACCTGATTTTAGGTTCTGGATGCTGATGTAGAGACAATGGGAATCTTGGGAAGAGGTCAGCTTTCCATTAATGGATGGTTGAAAGAGGAGAGGAATCTTGCTGGGTACGTTAAGGTGGAGGCTCCTTTCGGATAGGAGTTGGTCTTGGAGGCTACTGAGACCTTTTCCACACCTACAGCTTCTGTGATTCTCTATTTGGGGAGAGCAGGTGTCAGAGGGTGAATTACCCAGGCCCAAATGAGTCTGAGAATAGTCAGCCCAAGAGGGATGGAGGGGGCTCCAGAATAAAGACTTCTCTCAGAATTGCACGTTTAGCAGATATTGGATTACCTGTTGTCTAAGGGAGGGGAGTGGGGGGGAAGGAGGGAAAATTGTTTAGAAACACAAGGTTTTTGCCAGGGTGAATGTAGGAAAATATTTTTGCATGTATTTTGAAAATAAAAAGCTATGATTTAAAAAAAAAAGATGTGGGAAATCTGTCTTCACAAATTAAACATTCTCATGGAAAAAAGAATGATACAAAGGGAACCATGTTGAGAGTAAGGAGCTAGTCAACCAATTTGTGTTTTTAAAAGCTTATGCAGAATATGGTGGGTGTGAACAGGCTTCCAGTATAGACAATAAGGATCATAGATTTCAAAAGGAAGGAACGTCAGAGGAGGGGTCTTGGGCAATCCTGTCATTTGACTTGGAGGAGGCTGAAGCCCAGAGGTTAAGTGACTTACTGGGAGCTACACAGAATGGGGTGTAAGAAGTGGGTTTAAACTCATGCCCATTGGCTCCAAATATGTTGTTTTTTCATTCCACTCCTTCCTTCTCTCCCCCACCCAACTTCCTCAAGAATTGTCTGGGTGGCTAAAATGGAGACTTGGGATGCTGCCAGATGGGGTTGTTCAGTCACTGCAGTGATCTTTGAAATACTGTGGAGAATCGGAAAGGCCCCAAAGTACTGGAGAAGGATAAAAAAAGAGTCTACATACTCTAAACCTCAGCCCTGATATTCTGGTTCTCCCTGCATCTCTTCAAACTCCTGCTTCCTTGAAGACTCAGCTCAGGGGTCACCACCAGCAGGAGGAAACCTTTCTCACCCTCCTTCCCAGGCTCCCCAGAGACTGGTGGCTTCCCCTCTAAGCTTTGTGGTTGTTCACTCACTCATTTTCAATCACTCTTCATGGCCCCATTTGGAGGTTTGTTGGGTTTTTTTTTTCCTATTTCACTGGTTTGAGGAGTGATAGAGAAAGAAAATAGATTTTCTTAGATGACTTCTTTAAAAAGTCACTGAAAGACGTTTGTTAATTGATGGGTTAGTTCTTTCTAGTTCTGACATTCTATGATCACAGATATTTGAGAAGTATTTTACAGAAATACAGAAGTATTATACTTATTGAGAAGTGAAACTTCTCCAGCAAAATGTCAGGCTTGTGGGGACGATCTCATCCTTTTGAGTGGAATGGGATAGTAGTGGAGGGACTTGGTTTCCGCTGATTTCAAATTCTCTTGAAATAGAGATTTCAGGTGCTGGGACTTCATCGTACAATTAAAATTTAAAATACTAGTTTCAACTCCCAAGAGTTGAAGTCTCGATCTACCTGCCATTTATATTCCCAAGAAAATGGATCCAGTTTTTCCATCTTACCTTGGTCAGAGAAACAAACAAAAAAGCCTTCTTCACCTTCCTAGTATCCTACCCTAAGGTAAATGGAGAAAAACTGTGTCTTGTCCCTCTGATAAAGCCTCCTCCCAAAGCTAAAGAGCTTTTCTTTTCTCTCTTCCCCTCATCTATCTCCAGCTCCTCCTTCTCCTCCTCTTCCTCCTTCTCCAACATTCCCCAATTTGTCTGAGAACCCAAATGACTCCAAGATTCCATTTTTGGGGGGTCAGAAGAAAGAAAGGGAAATTCTCATCAGACGCTGACTAGTAGGAGTAACATTCTTCTCCTTCTCTGGCTTTGGATAGTGGAAAGACTTCCAAATGTGGATAGTAAAGACACTTAACCCTCATCTTCAAATCCCTAAAGAAGAAAAAGTCCCATGGAAGAGAGGATTTATCCCTTTTGATCTACTCATCCCTAGAAGACAGAACTAAAAACAAAAACTGAAGAGAAGAAACTTTCAGATGAATATGAGAGAACTAACAAAGTTACATAAAATTTTTAAGTGTGACACTAGATCTGTTTTTTCATTGTCTGTTTTTCCATTTAATTTTTTTTCTATCCTGAACTTGACAAATGTGTGTGTGTGTGTGTGTGTGTGTGTGTGTGTGTGTGTGTTGTATGTGTTGGGGGATGGAGACACTTGTCACCTCCCTTTAGTTGTAATTTTGTCTGTGTAATTTTTTTTCTATCCTGAACTTGACAAATGTGTGTGTGTGTGTGTGTGTGTTGTATGTGTTGGGGGATGGAGACACTTGTCACCTCCCTTTAGTTGTAATTTTGTCTGTGTAATTTTTTTTCTATCCTGAACTTGACAAATGTGTGTGTGTGTGTGTGTGTGTTGTATGTGTTGGGGGATGGAGACACTTGTCACCTCCCTTTAGTTGTAATTGATGTAACCATAAATGTGAATGGAGTAAATTTTTGTATCCTGATGCAGGATACAACCAACTCCTCTAAAATGGGGTGGCTGTGGCAAAACATTTGTAAATTCGGTCAAACTGAGGATGAGTCTGAATGTAAGTAGGTCAGGACTTGGTCATCAGTCATCACCTGAATCACAATACAGCCCTTTCCCACTTGGTAGGCCTTGGAAGAGTCGGCAGTCTGCTTTTCAGAATGTCTTCCTATTATTGACTTCAACCTGCTGCCTTTTTCCTTAGGGGGAAAACAAATTGAGGTCCCCTTGCATTCTGTCTTTGCCCTTGCTCCTCACCCCATATCATGTGACATCATCGGTCACCATCTCCAGTCTTTATTGAAGAAAGTAGGCCTTTTGCTCGGCAGAGCCAAACCAAGCTTCCTACACACATCCTGGATGCCATCCCTTCCCATCTCCTCCAGCAGATCGCCTCCCATCATCATCGCCCTGCTGTTTCTCTGATCTCCAACCTCTGGCAGAGAGTAGACACTTAATAAAAGCCTGTTGACTTTATCTTTTACTAGCTACTGATTCCTTCCCTACAGTCTTCTCCCTCCTAAAATAATCTCCCTGTTTTCTCCCATGTTCATTAATTATCATCCTATATCTCTCCCCTTATCTTCTCAAACTCCTTGATAAAACTCTCTATACTTGGTACCACTATTTCCTCTTTTGTTCTCTTCTAAACCCTCACTCCCTACATCACCATTCGACGGAAAACGACTAACTTGCCAAGGTCACCAATGACTTCTTCATTGCCATTTCTAACAGTCTTTTCTCAAGCCTCTCCCTTCTTGACCTCTCTGTTGCATTCGACGTCACCCCCCTGGATATTCCCATCTTCATGGGTTGCATAGACCCAGCTCTTTGGTTTTCTTCTTACCTATCTGATAACTCATGCTCACAACTCTCCTTTGCAGGTTTGTCTTGGGTGTCCCCCACGTCTCTGTCCTAGACCCACTTCTCTTCTCTCTGCATATTCTCTCCTTGGTGACATCATTAGCTTCCATGGTATCAATTAGCAGCTTTAAGCAGATTAGCCCAGATCTATATTTTCTAGCTCTATTCTTTCTGCTGAGCTCCATGCCCCAATCACTATATCTCATGTAACTCAAAACTAAATGTTCCAGACACTTCAAACTCAACATGTCTGATGCAGTTTATTATTGTTCCCTCTCCCATTCCAATCCTCCCTTTTTTGAACTTCCCTAATACTGTCCAGAGTACCCCTATCCCACCAGTTACCAGGTTCACCGATCTGGCATCCTCCTTGGGTTCTCTCACTTCAAATAACCAATCAGCTTCCAAATCTCAGCATTTCTTTCTTTACATGTCAACGACATCCCCTTTCTCCTTTCCCAAATCTAACACTCTCATTCAGACCATCATTATGTCCTGCCTGGACAATTGAACTTTCTGCGTCCTGTCTGCTCACTCTCCAAGCCATTATCCACAAAGAAATTTTCCTCCAGTGTAGGCTGACTATGTCATACTCCTGCTTCACTCGCAGCCAACTCACTCTCAATTAACTCAGTAAATTTGCCTAGCTCCCTCTCATCTCTAGGCCTAAGCATAAAGTCATCTGCCTAAATCTTTTTTTAATAATATATTTTATTTTATTTTATAATAGCTTTATATTGACAGAATCCATGCCAGAGTAATTTGTTTACAACATTATCCCTTGTACTTGCTTCTGTTCCGATTTTTCCCCTCCCTCCCTTCACCCCCTCCCCTAGATGGCAAGCAGTCCTATATATTTTAGATATGTTGCAGTATATCCTAGATACAATATATGTTTGCACATCTGCCTAAATCTTTAAGCTCTCTTATATTTCTAGCTTCTTTACTTATTTCCCTCTGTCCACTCTGCAGACCAACTGCATACCAGCTGACTAGCTGCTCCTAATACACACTAATCCATTGCCCACCTCCCGCCACCTTCTCACCAGGTAGAAAAATAAATTCCCTTTCACCTGGTAGTGACTTTTGAATTCAGCGTGTCTCAATATCTCAACAGTCTCTTCCCCACAGGAATCAGGGCTGTGCTGGTCAATGTTTCACAATGGGCTGGGAAAGTGGGGCACTCATGATGCATTATCGACATTTTCTCCATCATTTTCTCATCCAGATAACCCACAAAATAGTAAATCAGGCTCTTATTCGTAACAGTTACTTTACATGTGATTGGAAAAAAATACTGTTAAGTAAAAAAAAAAAATTAAGTTTGTATAATGGATCGACTGCTAGATCTGGAGTCCAAATCCAGCTCTAAGTACTTAACTCTATGGCCCTGAGCAAGTCAGCGAAACCCTTTTAGATTCCTTTTCTTCATCTGTAAAATAATAATTGATAAATTATTATAAAATAAATCATCTGAAAATAATCATTGAAACTTCCTTGGTGTTGTTGTGAGACACTATTTCATAAGCATTTTAAAAGTCTTAAAATGTTATGTAAATGTTCATTGCTATATTTTTAAAATAAATTCAGAGACTAAAATTTTCTCTTTCGAGGGCAGTGAGGTGATGCAATGGTCAGACTCAGATACTTACTGGCTGTGTAACCCTGGGCAAGTCACTTGACTATCTCAGAAAGGGAAAAAAAAACCTCTCAGTTTAATACAATGGGGAACTTTCTAACAATAAGAGCAATGAGGCAATATTTCATATTGTTGCAAATATTCAAATGGAAACTATTTGAACAAAATTGCTGTCAGGGAGATCCATGCATTGGTGCTAATCATCAATCAGGGGTCTTAGCTCCTACCTCAGAAGCTGCTGTGGCTCCCTTTTACCCACAGAATGGAATACTCCTCTCCTATCAGCCTGTAGAGCTTTCACAATCTGGTTCCCAACCACCTCTTTGGGCTCCCTGACTATTACCGCTGCTCCTCCCATCTGCAATCCGCCATCCACAGAATCCCATTTCCATCTTGCCCAGGCAGTCCCCACCCCCGCCTGGGCTACACTGGCTCCTTCAAAGCTCAGCTCCCAGAACCCCTCCTTCAGGAAATCTGTCCTGTTCCCTGAGGTTGCTAGTGCCCTATCCCTGGTAATTACTACCCTGGGTAATTACTTTGTATGTGTTTTGTATTTATTTCTCCACCTCTACTTTGTTTCCCTCAATAGAATGTAACTATCGTAAGGGCAGGGACTGTTGCATTTTTTGTCCTTGTATTTCCATGTCTAGCGCAGTGTGTGGTATACTATAGGCATATAATAAATGCTTGTTTGGTGAATGAATAAATTAATAAATTATCACAGACTCTTTTGGTTGGAAGAGGCTCAGCAGCCAATCAATTCCTAAGAATCCCTTCTACAATATCCTCTGAGGGAGCCATAGTGGTCCAGTGTTTGCTAGAAGACCTTTAGGGAGAGAGAAGGCACTCCCTCCTCAGGCAGCTCCCCTACACACACACACACACACACACACACACACACACACACACACACACACACACACCCCATTGTTCTTTCCCCTTGCACTAAGATAAAATCCACCTCCCTGTATCCTCCACCCAATGACCCAGTTTTTCTCTTTGATGGCAAATAAAAACAAATAAAAACCAAGACCAAATTCCTCTTCTTCCAACCCTTCCAGTGCTTAAAGCTGACCTCCCACTTGTGAGATACCTCCTAGCTCCTTCCCCATGGAGTGTGTCAGACCGGGGATCCCTTTATCTGGCAGCGATTACTCTGAGTGGAAACTGAGTGAGAATCCTGAGATCCTCTGAACCCAAGATATTGAACCTCAATAAGCACAGCCTGACCGGAGAGCACAGTGGGAGGGATCACCTGCTCCAGCACCCCCACCTGTCCCGAGCTGCAAAACAGCTGCCAGGGCCAGGAAGGCCTTTGGGAGGCCAGCTCGGGGAGGAGAGCGATTAGTCACAAGTGCCGGCTCCGAGATGCTTGGCAGCTGCAGGAATGTTGTACGTGGAGAGATTTCCCAACCTCGTTTCATTGCAAAACCTCTCCTGAAACTGCCCGTGGAACCAATGAGTGAAGGCCGGCGGAAAAGTTATTGTTTGTTTTATTGGCTTCCCTCGGTCTGGAAATGGGGCTGATGGCCCTCCTACCAGCTCCCGCCTCCACTATGGTTGAGACCAAGGGGAAGACAAGTCCATAATGGTTCACAAATCATGGAAACAAGAGCCCCAAGTAGGACCCGAGGCTCCGCTCCAAAGGTGGAGGAACAGCCATTTTTCAACTTTGTAGAATAAATCATAACAACTCCCGTGGATGATGCTCTGAGTCGCCATTGAGATCCAGCAGCCAAGACATCCAGTGCCATCTTGGATTGGGCTAAAGGAGCCGCGGTTCCAGGAAGAAACCTGGCTGTCTTCTGCCCTGCTCAGACCATCCCGAGAGGCCGGTGGCCCTCTCTGGGCACCCCAATTTAAGAAGGACATTGATGAACTGCAGAAGATGGCGACTGGTCTAGTGAAGGTGATTAAATCCATATCCTGTGAGGGTCAATCCATCAAATGATAAGTGCTGGAAGAAATGAGAGCTTTCTAGCCTGGAACAGAGAAGCCTTGGGGGAGGGAAGGACATGATGGTGACTGTCTTCAGATATCTGAAGCACTGAAGTCAGTGTTCCGCTTGGTCCACAGAAGACAGAATTGGGACCAGTGGGTAAAAGTTGGCAAAGGAGCAAATTGCTATCGGGACTTCCTGAATCTTCTGGCAAGGGAAAGTCAGAAATTATATGAACACGACCACAGAACACTTTCCACACAAATAAAATCAGATCGAATCAGTTGGAAAAATAGCAAGTGCTCATGGGTAGGCCTGGGGAATATACTAAAAATGACAATTCTACCTAAATTAATCTACTTATTTGGTGCCACACCAATCAAACTCCCAAGAAATTATTTTACGATCCAGAAAAAATAATAACAAAGTTCATCTGGAAGAACAAAAGGACTTCCTAATAGGGCTATCTCCCATCCAGTTGGGCTGCCTGGAGGAGGCAGCATGGCTTTCACCCCCATTGGAGGTCTTCAAGCAAAGGCTTCACGACCACTTAGGGGATGTTGTATACAGGATTCCTCTTCAGGATTTCAGCCAATGAGGTCCCTTCCATCTCTGAAATTATCTGATTCTATAAAGCACTTTTTTCATGACTGCCCCATTTCATTCTCTCTCATGTTATGCCTCAGGAAATGGAGCCCACAGAAAAGAGATCTTACCCCAAATCACAAACCTACTAAGTAGAGGTAGACGGGTGGCTCAGTGTCTAGAGCACTGGGATGGCGGCGGGAAGTTTAAATCTGGTCTTAGATACTTACTAGCTGTGAGACCCTGGGCAAATGCCTTGGTTTCCTCATGTGTAAAATGGGGATAATTATAAGACTTATTTCCCAGCATAATGGTGAGAATAACATGAAGGAAGATTTGTAAAGTTTTCCGTAAACCTTCAAGTGCTATTTAAATACTAGCGATTACTATGCCTCAGAAGAGGAAGGGAATAAGCATTTTTGAAGCACCTACTATGTGCTAGAGTCCAGGGGTCCTCAAACTACGGCCCACAGGCCAGATGCGGCAGCTGAGGACGATTATCCCCCTTCCCCAGAGCTAGGAAGTTTCTTTATTTAAAGGCCCACAAAACAAAGTTTTTGTTTTTACTCTAGTCCGGCCCTCCAACAGTCTGAGGGATAATGAACTGGCCTCCTATTTAAAAAGTTTGAGGACCCCTAGCAGCTAGACTCTAGGATGAGCCCTTTATAATCATTATCTCACTTGACCTTCACAACCACCCTGGGAGGTAGATGCTATGAATTATGCCCATTTTAGAGATTTTAGAGAGTAACCTGAGGCAGATATAGGTGAAGCACTTTGCCCAGGGTTACCCAGCCACATTTGAACTTAGGACTTCTTGCTCTGTGCACTATGGCCTCCCCTAGCAGACTCGGGGAGAGATTTAAAACCACGGTTTATGATTCCACCTCCAGAGCTCTTCTGTAATATTCATCTGCTTCCCAGGCTTGGCAGTTCACCTCTGCAGCATCTTGAACTCTCTCCCTTCTCTCCTCTGATATTATCTCCACTCCAGTGCAGGCCCTCATCCCTTCCCCCAACCTGAACCACTGCAATACATGCTCAGGTCTGCCTGTGTCACCTCTCCCCACTCCTCCATTCATCCACTAAAGGGATTTTCCTCAAGTGTCGATCTGACCATGTCACCTCCCTCCTCAGTAAACTCCACTGCTTCCCTATTGCTCCTGGGATCAAAAGCAAACTGTTCTGTCATTCAAAGCCCCACTTAACCAGCTCATTTTGTAGATGAGGAAAATGAGAAAAGCGACTTGTCCAGGGCTATACGGTATCTTTGGCCAGATCTGAATTCATGAAGAAGAGTTCCTGACTCCAAGCCCTGTTCTCGGTCCACTGAACCACCTCCTTACTCCTCCAAATGATGAAATGTCCAATAAAGGCCTTGGAAGGCGGTGACTCCCCAGGCATTGGAAATGTTCAAGAAATCCAATTTCATGGAAGCTGTTTCCAACATATCATGCGACTTGTAGCCTCCCATATTCCTAGAACTGGGATAGATGCTGGAATTAAAGACAAAAAATGAAAAAAAAAACATTATTACAATGAAAATACATCATTTTCTACTCAGGAGAACAAAAAACAAACTAATAATAAATACAAAGTGATTTCAGAAAATCTTAACCCTCCGGGTCATGGTAAAGAAGAAGGAACCCTAGATTAAGAATCTGGAATACCTGGATTCACATCCCACCATTGGTATTAGAAGCATGACCAGGGAACTGTTATCTTGAGTCTCAGTTTCCTCATCAGCAAAAATGGAGATACTCATCCTGCACTGTTTACCTTATAGAGTTTGGAGGAAGTTCACATAAGATACATACAATGCGCTTTGCAAGCCTCAGCCTGCTAGATGAATCAACCAATTAACAAACATTTATTAAACTGGCCTCCAATAATTTCTAGCTGTATGGTGCTGGGTAAGTCACTGAGCCTCTGTCTGCCTCAGTTTCCTCATTTGTAAAATGCAAGGATTAGGTTCAGTGGCCTCTAAGGATTTTCCCCAAGTCTATGACTCTTGGTCCCATCATCTAATCATCGCCTAGGAAACCTTTAAAATGTCATTTCCACTTCCTGGGTCCCATTTTCTTCTGTGAAAAGGAGTTGACCTCTAAAATCCCTTCTGGTTCTAAATTCTACAGTTTTCTTCTTATTGAATTTCAGAATTGACTTCCCAGTTCTTATCCCTCTCCAAAGTCCGCCCAACATGGACTCATGGACCAACTCGGTGGGCTGCCCCATCTAGCAGCACATCATAGATGTTTCATCCACTTTGTTTTTCCCGGGTAGATGATTAAGCCTGTTTTTTCATACTTCTGTGAGTCTAGGTGAAGAAGCCCACTAGTCTGTAAGTTGCTTCACTGAGTGTTCTGAAAGCACGACACGGTTTCATGGCTAACGATCCCAATGAAGGCAGGGACTCGGCCTTCTGACAATTTTTTTTAACCTGTTCCCAGCATTGAGGGTTTAAGACCAAGTATATTCAGTATACTTGCGATGAATGCTCATCAAGCGATGGCTTTTCCCAGCTCTCCCGCCGAGCCTCCATCAGTGACTCACCCCGGATGGCTGGCTCTTTCCCACTTGATGCTACTTAAAGATAGTCTATCAAAGCTACGAGTTGAGAATCTGGAGGAACAGGTGTGAGAACAGGCCTTTTCCCCTTAGGAAATACCCAGTTGGGAAAATTATGGTCCTTGTTTGAAAAAGGGGCCAGCCACAGGAAGAAGGTAGGCAGGGCACAGGCCAGGAGGCCGGGCTTTGGGCAATTCTTAATTCCTTTTTGGGCCTCGTTATTCCCCTCTAGCAACCGAAGGTGTTAGATAATAGCCTCTCCAAGGAGGTGGCTTGGAACTCCAGCTCATGTGATTCCCCGATGCCCACATGTTTCAGGCAACTCTCACACCTTGATTGTGTGAGCTCTGAAATGGGCTCACACCCGGGGGAAGCAGGGCATCTCAAAACAGGAATACCAGTCTTGGACCCAAAAGAGAGGCAACGAAACATGTTTATCCCCTCTCAGCAGAGAGGTGGGTGTTTATGGGGACAGAGAGTTGCCTATGCTGACAGACTTTATTGACTAGAGCAGTTTGAATTTTTGTTTTGGGGATAAGAGAGCTCAGGGGCAGGTGGTAGAGATAGATGGAGAAGACTGGGATTCAAAAACAAAAGTCATCTGTAAAACTCATTTCAAAAAATTGATAAAACATCAGGGATCCCAACAAATTGATTTCTGATCTCGACCTGTGGCAGCAGCTTCATCCGTATCCCTGTCCCCGTGACCTGTGGTTCCTGAAGAGAACAAACAAAGGGAACTGTCACATGATTAAAAAAAAAAAGAACCCTGGTTTCAGCAGCAGCAGGCCGGGCTTTGAGGTCTGTCTATGTGACTTTGTCAGTTCCCATTTTCCTTTCAAGAATAACATGTGTACAGAGCTTTATGATTTATAAAGAACCTCACAGATATTGTCTGATTTTATCTCCACAAAGACTTTAAGGGGCAAGAGCTATTATCTTTCTTTTACACATGAGGAAACCGAGGCAGGCAGAGTAAATGACTTGCCCAGGGTCACACAACTGAGGCTGGATTCAAAGTCCAGTTTCTTTGACCCCAGGAGCAGGGCTTTAGCCACTGTAGTACCAACAACCCTAGAAGTAACTTGGTCCATTGAAAAACTGTTTTGGAATCAGAAAACCGAGGTTTAAAAGCCATTTACCAATGGCAGGTCATTGACCTTCTCTGGGACTCAGTTTCCTTATCTATAAAATGGGAGGGTTAAATGACATGATTTATGCTGTCCCTTTCGGTTCCTAAGCCCTGATCCTATGATCTCTTGGCCTTTATTTTCAATCTGTAATAAAAGGAGGGTCTTTGAACACAAAATATTCAAATTAGAAGAGACCCGCCGTATTATTTAATCCAAGTCTTCCATTTTCCAGGGAAGGAAAACTGAAATCCTGAGAGAGGAACTCCAAATCCCAGAATTTGGGAGTTGGAAGGTTCCAAAGGAGGAGAATCATTCCACTTTGGGGCAGAACTAATTGATCTGGAAGGCTTTTCCTGGCAATCAGCCCAAAGTGGTCTCTTTGCAATTTCCACCCATTAATCTGGGTATCCTCTGGGGCCAAATGGTTTCCACATGAAAGCCCTTCAAATCCTTGTGGACAACTGATCATCCCTCCGCTTCTCCCCCCCCCCCCAATCTTTTCTTTCTAGTTTAAGAATTCCAAATTCCTCCAGCTGTCCTGGTCTGAGGAGATCTCAAGACCCTTCTCTATCCTGGTTGCCCCTCTTCCAGACCAGGATCTTGACTCCCCTAGATCAGATAAATAGACCAGGAGTAGAGAGGAGATTTGAATTTGGATTTCCTGGTTCTGGATTTCCTGCTTCAGTGGTCTTCCCCGTGCCCTGGGATGCTGTCACGTCTCGGTTTTAAAAAGGATTAGGTTCCATAAATAGCAGAAACCCAGGAGGAAATGGTCTTCTGGGCTTCCCGTATTTTGTGGTCCCGGGAAGCTCCCTTGGGTAGGAGCAGCTCTTTCCTTCTCTAAAAGTCAGTGATCTGGACTAAGAAGAGCCAGGTGCAAGCATGAAGCCCAAAGGGACAGACTGAGAGGGAGAAGGGAGTTAGTCATGAGTGAATCGAACTCGTAAAAGCTGAGTCTGTGAGGAAAGTCACTGGAGAAGGAGGGGTAGGGAGAGAAAGGGCACTGATGGCTGGGGAGAGTTTCCTAGTGAGAAATCATTAACAACACTGGATTCCTACACTCATGTGATGGTGTTTACCTAGAACAGAATGGGACAGAATGGAACTCTCCCGGCACATCGGTCAGCCGAGGCAGTTTCTTCTATCCATTCAGAGGTTCCTTCCCTCAGCCCTGTAAGATAGCTAACAGAGGATATCAGCCTTACAACATGGGGTTCTAAAACATATAATGGTAGAAGTGAAGGGAACCTTGACTCTTAGACCTTTGGAACATAAAGGTATTGAATGCCAAGGCTAGAACACAGACAATGAAGCCTAGAAAGTTAGAACTAGAAGAAATCTTAGAACACAGAATGTTTGAACTGGATGGGATCTTAGGTGAGATGTTAAAACAGACCTTCTAAATCTAAATCTATGGCCTAGAGTAAAGGCTAGAAGAGACTAGAGAAAATAGGATGTTAGAACATTGAACAGTAGAACATGGAAGAACCCTAGAGCTCTTTTTTAGTCTAACCCTCTTGTTTGATGAGTGAGGAAACTGAGGTCCAAAGAGATAATTAATAATTATTAACTAATTAGTTTAAAACCACCTTAAATCATTAATTATTTATTTAAATATTTGTTGTTAATGATTTTAATAAGAAAAATAATTAATAAATAAGAAATTAATAAAGAATTAATTTCTTAATTAATTCCTTCACTAATTCCCTCCCCACTTTCCATGCTCCTAATACACACAGTAGATTTATTAATATATTCCCCGATAGGAAACCAAATTCAATAATTAATTCAAATTGAGCGATGATTCATGACAACATATCACACAACTCAGAAAAAGAGCAATTGATTTCAAGATCGGTCATATTTATTTGCCTTTTGTATGAGGCTTTCAGGGTCACAGGGTCACAGACAGCCACAATCCCCCACCCCCCAGCTCCAAGTTCCTTACACTTGCTGGCAATCCATAGGATATGCTTTGCATATATCCTCTTGTTTGAGCCTCAGAATGATTCTGTGAGATAGGAACCACCATTTAACAAAAGAGGAAACTGAGTCTCAATAACTTTCCCATAATAAGCACGGGGAGGTAAAATCTCTCTCATGATAGAGAGGTGGTGACCCTGGGTAATTAAGAGTTTCACTGTCTATGCACATTCCTGCTGCTGATTGATAACTAGATGGACACCTGGTCATTTACTAGACTAGTAAGAGTCAGAAGACCAGGGTCCTTATCAGCTTCCCACTGGGTGATCTTGGGCAGGTCACTTAAATCTAACCTTTCTGAGCTGCCTTATCTGTAAAATGGGTGTAATATTTGTACCATCTTCCTCACGAGGCTGTGAAGATCCCATGAGATCAAGTAGATAAAAGCTGTTGTTGACCGTAAAATGAGACATAAACTATTATTGTCTTCCGTCTCTTGCCATCCAGCTCTGACACTGTGGCGCGGCATGGAACAGGGATGTCTCTGGGAGTTCAAGTCCTGGGTGTTCTATAGAGACGGAAGGTCAGTGTCCGGCATCGGGGTCACTTGTTTGTGAGGAGCCCGACTTAAATGCCAAGAAGCTCAGTATCCAAATGCTAGCTGCAAAATGATGATTTTCTTTCTTTTTTTTGTTTTGGAAGGAAGGAAATAAGCATTTATTAAGTACCTACTATATGCCAGGCACTGCGATAAAGCACGTGACAAATCATATCTCATTTGATCCTCACTACGGCCACTGGAGGCAGGTGCTATTAATAACTCATTTTACACTTGGGGAAACTGAGACACACAATGACTTGCCTAGGGTCAGATGGCTGGTATCACAGATCACATTTGAACTTGGATCTCCTTGACTCCAATAGGGCTTAATTTTTTATCTACTGTATCAACTATCTGTCTCTAGGCAGCTGATGTTTTGGGAGAGAAACTCATGGAGACCTTAATAAAGCGGAGAGGGACTACAATAAATATTGGTGAAGGGATTCCTCACTCTGAGAAATTTCTTGGTCTTTGAATCAATCGGTGAGATAGGTAGGTAGCACAATGGCTGGAGCACTGGACCTGGAGACAGGAATATTTGAGTTCAAATCCAAGTCCAGACACTACTAGCTATGTTAGCTTGGGCAAGTCACTTAACCCTAGGACTTCAGTTTCTCCACATTTCAAATGAACTAGAAAAGGAGATGGCAAAGCAGTCCAATGTGTTTGCCAAGAAAAGCCCAGATTGGGTCATAAAGATGGACGGGACTAAAAAACGAATAGACAATGAATCCATCAACAGACAGACAACAGCTGCTATGAAAGAGTCTATGTCCTGAAGGAGTTTATAATCCACTTGGAAGACAAATGCAACAACAATAACAACGATAATAATTAGCATTTAACGGTGTTTTCAGGTTTCAAGCACTTTACAAATACAATCTCACCCAATCCTCACAACAGTCCTGGGAGGTAGGTGCTATATAGTTCCCCATTTTACAGATGAGAAAATCGAGGCAGATAAAGGTTATGAAATTTGTTCAGGATCACGAAGCTCAATAATGATCTGAGGCTCGAATTGAAAGAGACCTTCCTGATTCCAAGCTAGCCATCTATATAAGGACAGGGACGGGCTCTGTGATTTTATTGCTATGGCAGGAGGAAACTGCAGTTTCTCCCAGTGCAGGTCTATGCCTTTTGGCAATCTTAGAGAATTGCTTGAGACACTTAGCGAAAATAATCAGGGCCAGAATTGGAACTGGGACTCCCTGGCTTCCAGAGCAGTTCACTTTGCTGCCTTTTATACACAAATCAGTGTGCAAAAAGAGGGAATTTGGGGGGAGGCATTAGCAGTAGAGGGACATCAAGAAGATGCCCCATATGGAAGGCGGTGCTGGATTCTAACATGCAGAGAAAAGGAGTCAGTGCACTCCAAGCACAGGAATAGCCAGTCCATTGACAAGCACTTATAAAGATGTAGAGATGGAAGATGGTGCATCGTGTGTCAAGTGGGCAACAAGTGGCCACTATGTCGGGACTTGAAAGAGCACGCAGATGAATTATGTCCCAGAAAGGTACTGAAGATTGGAGGCAGGTGATGAAAACTTTGAATATTAAACAGAGGAGTTTGGATTTGATCTCGGAAGAAATAGGAAGACAGCAGAATTTATTAATCAAGGGAATGACAGATCTGTCCTTAAGGAAAATCACTTGGGTGACGAGAAACTTTGAAGCATTCTATTTCTTTTTATCACAATCAGTATTTCAATTTATTTTTCCTGGGTAGGTAGTGTGGGGTCTAGTGGAAAGAGCATTGGACTTCGAATCAAGAGATTTGGATTTGAATCCACAACACTCGCTTATTAAGCACCTACTTTGTGCCAGGCAATGAAGACACCTACAGTCCCTGTTCTTCGACACTTATTGGAGAGTGATTTTAGGCACTTTGCTTTATTTCCTTTTTTCAATAATTGGCTTAATACTTGCCCTAACGACCTCTCTCGATTTTGTGAGATGTATCCCTTTAGTGGCAGAGTGGAGAGAGAAAAGAATTAGAAATTAAAGATGTAGATTCAGACTTTACATCCCCATGCTTATTATGGGAAAGTTAATTGAGACTCAGTTTCCTCCTTTGTTAAATGGTGATTCCTATCTCACAGAATCATCCTGAGGTTCAAACAAGAGGATATGTGCAAAGCATTTGGCAAATGTCAAATAATTTAATAAATATCAGTCATTATTGTATTATGCTTTTTGAATGGGACCTATCCTTTAAAAAAATAAGTTTTTTTTTTTTAGTCGCTGCTCAAAACAATCCTGTGAGATCGGTGCTATTATTATCCCCATTTTACAGATGAGAAAAATAGAGGCAGAGGTGAAGTCAATGGATTAATGGAATAACGGGCAAGGATCAGGCTAACTTTCATATATTCCCACGGGTCTACAGATTTAAAGCTGGAAGCACCTAGAAGGCTAATTTTACAGAAAAAGAAATTAAGGCACAAAGATGTTAAGTAACTTCCCCAAGTCACATACAGGTAGTGTCAGAAATGGGATTGGAACCTATCAAATTTTAAAGTCCCTACTCTGAGTTGGTCCTGATCCTGGCCCTGAGCGAGCTTCTAGTCTATCAAAGTCTATCTATTAAAAGGGAGGGAGGAAGAGAGAAAGAGGGGGCGGGGAGGGAGAGAGAGAAAAGAAGAGGAGGAGGAAGAGGAACAGGAGGAGGGGGAGGAAAAGAGGGAGGAAGGGGCAAGAGAAGAAAGGATAGAAGAGGAAAGAAGAGAGTGGAGAGGAGGGAAAAGGGGAGAGGTAAAAGAAAGAACAGAAAAAAAGAAGAGAAAGAGGAAGGGAGAAAAAGGAGAGAGAAAAGAACAAAGGGTGAAAGGAACATGGAAGAAAGGGAAAAGAAAGAGCAGAGAAAGGAGAAAAAAAGTATAAAAACACAAGAGTAGAAGAGAAGTGAGAGATGAGATGAGAGAAGACCGGGGAAAGAGAAAAGAAAGAGAAAAGGGGGGAGAAAAGAAAAAGGAGGAGAAAGGAAAGAAAGAAGGGAAGGGGAAAGAAAGGAGGAAGAGAATAAAGAGAACAGAGGAAGAAGGGAGACATAATCGAGAGAGGGAAAATGCAAAGATAGGAGGCAAAAACCCTGATTCTGAGAAACATCCGTACCCAGAGAGAGGAAGGGAGAGGGGAAAGGGGAGACGCAGGTGCCTTTGCTTGTGTGTTTCCAAGACACACCTCAATGGATCGGCCCAAGAGGGGAGGAGCCCCGAGTTCGGGTTCACCTTGACCACCGGGCCAGCGGCTGGGCAGGTGTTGGCCGCTGACGCCCCGAGGGCAGGGGACGGGGTTAAGGGGCGCTAGCGGCCCCCGGACGGCTCCTTGTCTTCCCTTCGCTTGGGGAGGGTTTCCAGAGCCCCCAGGTTTCCGGAGGGGCGCAGTCCCAGCCCCTCGCTCCCCAGCCGGCCGGCGGGACCCCCGGGAGGCGGGGCCGCCGCCGCCGCCCAGGCCCCCGCGCTCTCCCGCCCGCCGCCACGGGAGCCAATGTGTCATCCACATTCCAGTAGGCGCGTCAGCGGCGGAACCTGCCGGGCAGGTCGGACGTCCTATAAAAGCGCGAGGGCTCCGCCGCGCCGGGCACACACACCTGGGATCCCGCCGCTCCGAAGCTCTGTCCTAGTCCTCCGCGCTCTCCTCCTCGGTCCCTCGCTGGGTCTCCCGGCCTCGCAGAGCATGGCCCGGCCTCGTCCCGCGCTGGCGCTGCTCCTGCTGGCGGCGGCCGGCTGGGCGGCGGCCCAGAACTGCACCTGCCCCACCAACAGGTGGACGCTGTGCAACCCGGCCGGCGCCGGGGGCGGCTGCCAGTGCAAGCTGATGGGCTCGGGCCGCGTGGTGGACTGCGGCACCCTCACGTCCAAGTGCCTGCTGATGCAGGCGCGCATGAGCCCCCACAAGGCCCGCAGGCTCATCAAGCCCCCGGAGCACGCCGTGCTGGACAACGACGGCCTCTACAACCCGGACTGCGACAGCGCGGGCCGCTTCAAGGCCCGCCAGTGCAACCAGAGCGACGTGTGCTGGTGCGTGAACTCGGTGGGCGTGCGGCGGACCGACAAGGGCGACCAGACGCTCAAGTGCGACGAGCTGGTGCGCACCAGCTACATCCTCATCAACCTGCGGCACGGCGAGCGGGCCCGCGCCTTCAACCGCTCGGAGCTCGGCGGGGCCCTGCGGCGCCTCTTCCGCGAGCGCTACCAGCTGAGCCCCCGGTACATCACGGACGTGGAGTACGAGAACCCCACCATCCAGATCGAGCTGCAGCAGAACGCCTCCCAGAAGGCTCACGGCGAAGTGGACATCGCCGACGTGGCCTATTACTTCGAGAGGGACGTCAAGGGCGAGTCCGTGTTCCACAACTCGCACTTCAACCTCGAGGTCGGAGGGGAGCCCCTGCGGGTGGAGGACACGATGATCTACTACGTGGACGAGAAGCCCCCCGAGTTCTCCATGAAGAGGATGACGGCCGGCCTGATCGCCGTCATCGTGGTGGTGGCCCTGGCCATCGTGGCCGGCATCGTGGTCCTGGTCATTAGCAACAAGAGGAAGTCGGGGAAGTATGAGAAAGTGGAAATCAAGGAGATGGGCGAGATGAACAAGCGGCCCAACTTGTAAGAAGAGACTTGCTTGCGAGGATGTTGGGGGGAAGAGGGGGAGGGGACGAGAGGTGGAAGCCTTCAGTGAAAGAGCTTCCCTCTGAGGCAGAAGCTGGGGGCGGCGATACTCGGCTTTCCAGCTCCCCGGATGGCCGGAGACTTTCCCTGCCACCCCCCTCTCCCCCCGAAAAAAAAAAAAAGAACTTTAGAGCTGGAAGGGAAAGTAGTCCAACCCCCTTTTTTACATATGGAGAAACTGAGGACCAGGAAAACATGACAAGGTCCGTCCAGCTCATACACTTCTACTGTATAATTCCTTGAGCTCTGACAGTCCGTGTTGCGTGTTGAAACCTCTAACACGTTCTAAGCTTCCTTCAGCTCTGGCAGTCTATGTTCTGAAATTTAACACCCTCAATTCTAAATTATAATTCCTGGCACTTAAATTCTGTTCCAAGTAGGATTCTTTGTTCTAAGGCTCAGTTGGGACTAAAGCCTTCGCCACCTTCCTTTTTCTAGTTCTCTTAGCCCTTTCCACTTCACCATATTCTTTGGTCTCAGTCAGTCCTATTTGGATGACTTCCTCTCTCAGCTGTGTGGTCCTGGGTAACCACTTTTCTGAGACTTTGTTTCTTCGTCTATAAAATAGGGATTAAAAAAAAAAAAAAAAAAAAAAGCCCCGAACCCAAACCAAAACACCTACCTCTTTAGGTTGTTGTGACTGTGGAGGGAAATAATGTATATAAAGAAAATGCTCTAGAAATGTCAGATATTATGATCCCTAAGGAAATGAATCAGTAAAGCAACCCAATCATTTCAGTCCTAGGACAGAAATATAACTCTGACTACAAAGAACTGGTAGAAACTAGAAAAGGGGGAGGGGAGACTCCTATGGATTGTCCAGCTGTGTGCTTCTATCTGCCTACCTGCTGACTTCTATTTATAACTTCTAGGTAGCATCTGAAATCGTTGGAAAGAGATTTTCCAACTCTTAAGTGAATTTGAATGGGTCCCAGCATTTAGGGTTTAAGCTAATTTCATTATCTCACACTGTTAAAAAACCAACAATGAGCATCTTCTAAATTTCCCACTTTGTATAATGGTGTTCTTAATGGGACAAGGATTTGGTTCTCTGTAATGTACTCATTTACGGCCATTTGTATTACAAGTTGGGTCCCCATCCATCCTATTACACTGGTCTGAAATGCATTTTCTGTGACTTGGTCTGGGGGAGGGGGACTCTATCTGCTCCCCCATGTTTCTGTATAGCTCGTTAGTGTTATTACTTGTTAGTATTGCTGTTAGCTCATTAGTCTGTTTTGCAAAATGTGTGTATTGTCATTGATAATGTCAGAATTTTTATAAACTGTTGGATTTAATAAAACGAAGAAAACTCATTAAGCAGTGAAAGGCCTTTGTGACTTCTCCATCCACTTTCCCAGAAACTGCTCAGGTTTGCTGTTTAAAACACTCAGAGGGGACTTGGCTGTGACAGGGATTCTAAATGGGCTTCTCTCTTCTCGGGACTGTCTATAACAGCAGTACAAAACTGGGAGAGGGCTCCCTTTAGCAACCAGCTAGTCCACTCTGCATCTTTTACAGGTGAAGAAACTGAGGCCTGAGAAATGAATGCCTCCCCCAGGCCACAGTAATCCAGGAATGGACAGAAGCGAGATTTGAAGTGAAATCTGGCCCTGAGCCATGGCTGATGTCTCTGAGACCCCATGGTGCCTTTAACATTGTGCTATTGGCTTCCACATCCTAATGGAGGCTACTTGCTTAGGCTTCCATTCCTCTGCTTCAATACCAGATACTTGGGGTGGGGTCAGAACTATACAGACTGTTCTCTCAGCTAGAAAATGGTCTCAGGGAAGTTTCTAAGCTTTGTCATCAAATAAGAATTTAGTAGGAGTCATCACACCTGCTGAAGGAAAAAAAAAAAAAAAAAAAAACAGCTTCTGGGACCTTTTACCCCAGCCTAGAACTCTCCCCCCACTCCCACCTACTGGCTAAAGTTGATCACTTTGCTTCCTCTTCTCTTTTTTTTCCTCCTTTTTTTTTCTTTTTAATAGCCTCCTCTTCCTCCCTACCTCCCCCCTTTTTTGTCTTTCCTCTCTCTCTTTTTCATCCCACGCTTACCTTATCTCACCTTTCTCATCCTTCTCCCTCTCCCCATAATCTAATCTGAGTTTTTCTCCCTCCCCCGGGATTCCAGGCTTTTGTTTAGAAGGGCCCCGAATATTTAGGTGTGTCTTTTTAGCCCTTTTTCGAGAGCTGTTGGAAATGGATGGGCGGGGAAGAGGAGGGCCCTAGTCTGCTCTTTGAAATGGATATTTGAAAATTTCCAAATGCTTGTAAGTCATTCACACCCCACTAAATTCTCCAGACTGTCTAGAGGGACTATATGTGTGTATTCCAGTAAATACCGATAAGCTTTTGTGACCCCAATCTCCGGGTTGGGGAAAATCTTTTACACTATAAAGGAAAGCTAGGGGTAGAGGAGAGTCAAATTTAAATTTTTACTGCCTTCTTGATTACGGGGCCTTGTGACAATTAGCAGTCCGGAAAAGTGAAATGAGAGCCCTGTGACTCAGTGAAAAAAGTTTTAGATTTCATTTTCTTTTCTTCTTATTATTATTATTATAGCTTTTTATTTACAAGATATATGCATAGGTAATTTTTCAGCATTGACAGTTGCAAATCCTTTTGTTCCAACTTTTTTAGATTCATTTTCTGGAGAGTTGGGTTCCAGTTCTGACACTTGTCACTTATTTTCTGGTGAACAGGACAAGACCCTTAACTTCTCAGTTAAAATGGACGTGATCACATTTGTATTGCCCAACCTCCTGGGGTTAAATAGAAGGAAGAATTTGTAAACTATTAGGCTCTACAGAAATGTTAATTATTATTAGAATTAAAGTTTAATGTATGACCTAGATCAGATTTTTTTACTATCTCGAGGAAGGCGGGAAAGAGGAAAGAATAGAATTTGGAACTCAATACATTAAAAATAAATACAAATGGTAAAAATTATTTTTACATGTATTTGGGGGGAAATATATATATTAGAATGAGAGTGTAGCTAGCCCACAATGAAATAGAAAAGCTAAGAAGGTTTGGCAGGGCTGGCTGAATCTGTCAGGAGAATATGAGAAGGCTCTTGAGAGTCTCATGTTGGGTTTTTGAATTCAACTGATTGTTTTTCCTTCCTCCTTGAAGTTCTCATAAAATCATTGAGCCCAGAGAGATGTGGAATCCAAACCCAGTGAGATTGGGGGGCAGAATGAAAACATTGAAGGGTTTAGGCTCAGATCTGCTTGGTGTCTAATAGTTCAACTAACTGAGTATTGTGAAGACAGGAGGGAAGACATAGTTAAAATGAAATCGTGTTATTTTCTGTACCACCTCAGGCAAGGTTCGATTTTCTCAGATTAGGTAATGACCAAGGCCCCTTCCATCTCCAAGTTAAAACACCCCAAGCTGTGTCACCTCTCTGGATCTCAATTTTCACAAAATCCTTTGAAGAACATGAAGAAGTTGGACAAGATGTCTTCAAAGGTTTCTGCCACTTTCAGATCACAATCCTGTGTGCTGTAAGGGAAGCTTTGTTTGAGTCTGACTCGGAGAGCACTACATTGCTTCTATGCTCTAATTAACAACAACAAAAACGTACTACCTTCCCTGTAGGGCTGTAGTGTGGAAAACATTTTCGGAACTTTGCATTACTATAGAAAAGTGAATGGTTGCTTTTAATAGCTTAATGTGACTCTGGACAAGTCACTTACCTCTGTTTTCCCCAGTTTCCTCCTGTATAAAATGATATGGAGAAGGAAATGGCAATGGAATAGAAAAAATGGCAAGGAATGGAAACTGAGGCCAAGAGGGGCAAATGGCTTTGTTCTAAAACCATGGCTACTGGACCATTCACTCAGGCACAATCCATTTGGGACTCTTATGGTTTCACTTTCCAAGACCATGTTGTTTAGCAAATGAGGTAATGTATATAAAGTGCTTTAGAATCACAAAGTGCTATTCTAGGTGAGATATTAAATAACAATAAAGTAATAAAAAAGTGAGTGATGGGACTAAAAGGGACCTTATGCTGTGTCTTCTCCTACTTTATTCCTCCCCTAATTGAAAGTTCTTTTATCTTTCCTTTAGGATTTCAGGATAAATGCTTGTTTTGGGTCTGAAAATAAATTGCATTTCCCCACAAAATCCCTCTTGGAGAAAATTCCAGTGTGCCTCCAAATTTCTCTCTCTCTCTCTCTCTCTCTCTCTCTCTCTCTCTCTCTCTCTCTCTCTCTCTCTCTCTCTCTCTCTCTGTTTTTGCCTATATATTTTTTCCCTTTCTAATCTAATGTTGTGAGGTGTGGTTTGTAGTGGCTGTGACCTATTTGCAGAAAGATACAATATTTATTTATCTCCCCACTAGGCAGAGATTACCTTAGGCACTCTCACCCACAGGCTTGCAGACACTTCTTACTCAATTTCCTTAGGGAGAAGTAGGTGCCTCGAGTTTCGGGTTTGAAGTCCTTAGGTTGAAGAGGTCTATGACTAAGGATGGGGAACTCCAGAATGTGGGTATCTACCAGGGTCTAACTACCAGCTTCTCGACATTGAAAAATCTCCTAAGAAGGAGGAAACCTGGTTCATTGCCGGATACAGCCTGAAGGGGAATGTTGTGAGGGGAGTGAGAATAAGGTGTGGCTCCTCGGCTAGTCACAACCTGTCCATCCAGGCTCCTTTCTAAAAGAACTGGCTGCTGGTTTTTTATTTTGTTTTGTTTTGGGGATTGTTAGGTCTCAAGTGATTACTTCCTTCGGAGTTTTTTTTTTTTTTTTTAATGAAAACTTTTATTTTTTCTAAAACTTTTTTTTTCTTTTTTGTTTTTGTTGCCCATTTGGTTATTTCACGAACTAACTGCTTCCCTAACCCTCATCACTTGGACACTGACTTGCATCTAGAATTCAAAATGATCATTCATCCTTTGGGTATGAAAATCTTTGGTTAGATCATCCCCGAGGCAACCCATTCCCTTATGGATAGCATTAAGTTAGGATAGAAGTAGTTAGAGATAGAGCACTGTTCCTGGAGTCAGGCAGACCCATCTTTCCCAATTCAAACTTACCCTCCAACACTTAATAGCTGAGTGAGTCTGGGAAAGTCATTTAACTCTGCAGTCCCCAATTTCCACATCTGTAAAATGATCTGGAGAAGGAAATGGCAAACCGCTCCAGTATCTTTGCCAAAAATAACAACCACCACCAAAAAACTCAAATGAGCTTACAAAGAATCACACAGGATGGAAACAACTGAACAACAAAGTGTTAGAGAGTCTTTCCTGACGTAAAACTTAAATTTGAGGCAGTGAGGTGATAAATGACTAGACCTGGAATCAGAAAGACTTGAATTCAAGATATTTATTGGCTGTGTGACTTGGAGCAAATCACTTAATTCATCTGCCTCAGTTTCTTCCACTCTAAAATGATATCCTTCCTCTCGGGGTTGTTGTAAAGATCAAATGAGATAAATCTGCAGAGTTCTTAGCGGCGTCCCTGGCACACAGTAGGTATCTCAAAAATGTTTGTTCCCTTTTCCTTCTTCCCCACCGAATTAGCCCCTTTGCAACATTTTCCCTTTACTTCTGCTTCTCTCTGGAACAAAACAAGACAAGCCCAATGAGTTTTCCACATGGCAGCCCTTTGGTGCTTGACCATGTTTCCCAGGCTTCTCATCTGCAGTACTTTCAACCAATCCTAATTATGGGACATGAACTCAAGACTCCTCACCGGTGAGCTTTCTCTTTCCCGTTCTGTTATCTGCTCTCATCACTCTCCTCACACTAAGAATTAGTCATATCCTTTTTTGATCTTTTCCTCGTTGCCAGCATAGCTAAAATACCCCTTTGATGGTTGGCCTCTGTTGCAGGCTTTGATTTTTTTTTTTTTTCCTGACTTACTTGGCAGTGTTCTTACAGGAACAAGTGGATCTCTGGGCTTGCCCTCATGACCATGAAAGTTCTCCGGATTTCCCATTCCAGATGTAATCTCTTTGTCTTCTGAACTCCTTGTCCTTCACTCCATTTAATGGTAGTTATTACATAAAGAAGAGAGGCTGATGTATCATCCTTCTCCTCCCAGGCAGAAATAGATTCCTTAAGGTAAATTGTCTAGAACAGGGAATCTAAAATCAGAACAGTTTATGTGTCTGTCAGAGCAACTTGGTGTAGGGGCCTGAGAGCAACAGCAATTCAATAAGCAATTATTACATTCCCCATTATGTCTCAGGCATTGTGTTAGGGACTAGGGAATACAAACACAGGGATCATTATTCTTGAGCATCTCATAATCTATTGTAAAGTCTTGCTGTCCCTGTTGGGAGTCCTCCTTACTCTCTTCTAGATTAATTGACTAGTCTTCAGCTTGTCTCCTGCCTCAAGTATAGCATCCACTCAGATGTCCATTGATCTTCCTAAAGCATAGATTTGCCCATTACTGCCTTCCTCAGTAAACAAAATCCTCCATTTGCCATTCAAAGCCTTTCATAACCTGCTTGTCCTCCATCTTTCTGGCCTTCTTACATCTTACTTCCTGCCAAGTATTCTTCCATCCAGGGACACCACCTTTCTGGCTTTTCTATGAGAAGCAGGACATCCCATCTCTGGGTTCTGGGCATTTTCTCTGCCTGTCTCCCATGCCTGCTCCCCCATCTCCTTTCTCCTGGCTTCTCTGATTTCTTTCAAATCCCAAATAAAGTCCTATTTTCTATAGAAAGTCTTTTCCAACTCTTCTTCTTTTTTTTAAATCACTATTTAGTTTCTTCTTCTTTTTTTTAAATAGCTTTTTATTTATAAAACATATGCATCAGCAATTTTTCATCATTGACCCTTGCAAAACCTTCTGTTCCAACTTTTCCTCTCCTGCCCACCCCCTCCCCTAGATGGCAGGTTGACTAATATATGTTAAAGTATATGCTAAATACAATATATGTATACATAATCTTGCTGCACAAGAAAAATTGGATTTAGAAAGAATGTAAAAACAACCTGAGAAGGAAAATAAAAATGCAAGCAAACAGTAACAGAGTGGAAATGCTATGTTGTGGTCCACATTCATTTCTCAGAATTCTTTCACTGGGTGTTGCTGGTTCTCTTCATTACCTAACAATTGGAATTGATTTTATCCAACTCTTTTTTTTTTTAAATAACTTTTCATTGACAGAATCCATCGCAGGGTAATTTTTTACAGCATTATCCCTTGCACTCACTTCTGTTCCAATTTTTCCTCTCCCTCCCTCCACCCCTTTCCCCAGATGGCAAGCAGTCCTTTACATGTTGAATAGGTTACAGTATATCCTAGATACAATATACGTGTGCAGAACCGAACAGTTCTCTTGTTGCACAGGGAGAATTGGATTTAGAAGGTAAAAATAACCCAGGAAGAAAAACAAAAATGCAAGCAGTTTATATTCATTTCCCAGTGTTCTTTCTTTGGATGTAGCTGCTTCTGTCCATCCTTGATCAATTGAAACTGAATTAGCTCTCTTTATCGAAGAGATCCACTTCCATCAGAATACATCCTCAAACAATATCGTTGTTGAGGCATATAATCATCTCCTGGTTCTGCTCATTTCACTTAGCATCAGTTCATGTAGGTCTCTCCAAGCCTCTCTGTATTCATCCTGCTGGTCATTTCTTACAGAACAATAATACTCCATAACATTCATATACCACGATTTACCCAACCATTCTCCAATTGATGGGCATCCATTCATTTTCCAGCTTCTACCCACTACAAACAGGGCTGCCACAAACATTTTGGCACATACAGGTCCCTTTCCTTTCTTTAGTATCTTTTTGGGGTATAAGCCCAGTAGTAGCACTGCTGGATCAAAGGGGATGCACAGTTTGATAACTTTTTGAGCCTAGTTCCAAATCGCTCTCCAGAATGGCTGGATGTGTTCACAATTCCACCAACAATGTATCAGTGTCCCTGTTTTCCCACATCCCCTCCAACATTCCGCATTATCTTTCCCTGTCACTCTAGCCAATCTGACAGGTGTGTAGTGGTATCTCAGAGTTGCCTTAATTTGCATTTCTCTGATTAAAATGATTTGGAGCATATTTTCATATGTCTATAAATAGTTTTAATTTCTTCATCTGAGAATTGTCTGTTCATATCCTTTGACCATTTATCAATTGGAGAATGGTATCCAACTCTTTTTAATTCAGGTAATGTCTCTCATTTAATTTTTGTCCATGATTCTTGTATACTGTAGTTTGTTTATACTTCCCCCCCCTTTTGTCTCTTCCATTAGATTGTGAGTTCTTTAAGGGTATCCTCACAGTGCTTAGCACACTATTTGGTATAAGTAAATGCCTAATAAATGTTGATTCACTGGCTGTCACCATGAAACGAATCTCTTAACCTCTTTGGGACTATTTCCTTGTCTGTAAAATTGAAAGGCTTGGACTAGATGGGTTTCTGAGATTTCTTCCAATTTCAAATCTATGATCCTGTGTTCAGGCATAGCCATTCCGGGGAGCAGCTTATAAATCAAATCACTTGATAAGCATTTATTGAATACCTACTATATGCCAGGGACTGTGCTAAGTTCTGGGGATTGAAATACAAAAAAAAAAAAAAAAAAAAGAATCTATTTCTATTCCCAAAGAAAGGGTGATCAACCATGTCAAAGGTTGCATAGGTTAAGCAGGCTGAGGATTGAAAAACGGTCCTTAGATTGGACAATTAAGAGATAATTGGAAACTTGAGAGTGTTCACTGGACCTTTACCTGTTTCAGATTTGTCAGTGGCCAGAGACAGGAGATTCAGGAATCAAACAGAAGCTTAATTTCAAAATGAAGAAAACAACTTTGCAAACTGAAGTCCTCCTGACAAGGAAGACTTATGGTTTGTGGCAGGTAGAGGACTTTTTTGGATAAAAACCAGAAAAGACAGAACCATAACATAGTCTTCTTAGGTTTAGAGTAAGCAAGTCCCATGGCAGTCCCATGTGTGTGGGCATTTAGGGGACAATACAAGCATTTCTGGTTTCTATGGGAAGAGGCCCTAAGTTGATTGTCTCAAGTCTTAAGAGTAGTTGAGCTTTGTGATCATTCAGCTGAGTGCATAACCAGGCGGGAACAAGAATACAGCACCTGACTTGGTTCACTTAGCAGTTATGAGCACAGAAATTGTTCAGTGTGGCTAACTTTCTGCTGCAGCACATCAGCTGTTTCTGGAGCTCAGGTCCCTGGGAAATAGAGAAGCTCCAACAATGCTAAATAGTTATTGATTAATATGAAAATCATAACTTCCTCAGAGAACACCTGGTGCTGGTCAAAGCAATACATTTCACCAGAGAGTGAGACCATCCAGAGGGTGAGTGCAAAGAATTGTTGTTATACCAAGCTCAGTGCTCAGCTTGCTTGCTGGGTCTTAGCACTAAAAAACAAGGTGGATCCAGATATCTTTACAAGGGAAATCATTTTAATTTGAGCAATGAGGTCAGAAGCTACAGAGTCTTAAGAATGAAAGAAAAGAAGATGGAAAAAACCAGAATTATCTATGGCCCTCTCAAGGATTGTCTCCATAGTGGATATGGATAGATCAAGTGAAGGTTTTTTGAGAATGAAGGAGGAATGAGCATGTTTGTAGGCAGTAGAGAAGAGATTAATAAACAGGGAGATATTGAAATTAAGTGAGAGATGGGGATGATAGAGTGGATCACCTGCTGGAGAAGAAAGGAGGGAATTAGGGGTCACTTGTGCATGCAGAAGGTTCTCTTGGGCAAAAAGTAAGGCTATCTTTTTAAGGTGAAGGAGGAGAAGGTGATAGAAAGCTTCTAGATAGAATGAAATGAGGAGAGAAGAGGGAACTCAGGATGAATGATCTCCATTTTTTTCAGTGAAATATGAGGCAATGTTCTCAGCTGACAAAGGGGAGGAAAAGGGCAGAAAGTTGCAGAAGGAATGAGAAGGTTTGGAAAAGCCCAGGTGGTGAATAGCATAGTGACTCAGTTAGAAAGATAAAAAAGGATTAACTTGATACAGTGAGGACTCAGTTGAGATTATATAATATAACTGTCTAGTGAATCCAGTCAGCATGATTTTATGATTTTTCTCCAGTTCTGCTCAGCATCCTGTGTATAGAAATGAAGATATTAGATGGTGGAAATAATTCAAGATTGGAGTTTGACAGAGCATTATTAATGATCAGAAAAAGGAGGCAAGTGATTTAGTGGTAGAATAATGAGAACTGGTTCACCAAGGAGGGAAGATGAGAAAGGGAGGAGGGAGGAGGTGTTACCAGGGAGATGGTCTGTGAAAAACCTAAAAAGGTGGAGGGATTAGAGGTCATAGAGAGTATAAAGAACAACAATTAGAAGAAAGATGAAATCATTTTTAAGTGATCAAGTGAAGGAATTTCATAAACATGGAAGTAGAACATGTTGTAATGCCGGAGAAACTGAGGCAAGATAGAGATTAGAGAGATTTTAATATTTTATTTGGATTTCTGAGAGGGAGAGATTTACTAGGACCAAAAAAATTCATTTTTGATTCCAGAGCTGAATGAAACTATTGTCTCCAAGAATCCAGCAACCAATGTGAGTTCTCAATCTCTCTCTCACACACACACACACACACACATACACACATACACACACACACACAAACACACACACACATACACACACACTCACACACACACACACCTCCAAGCTCGGATAGACAAAGGGGGAGTGGAGTCCAAACTCTGGTGAGCGGGAATCTCCAAGAAGGGGACTATCAATCCGGTTCTAACAGGTTGGGGGTAGGACCATAAATTGTTAGAAATTGGAAGGACTTAGGGGATGCCCAACTAGAGCCAGGAAGTCTGGGACTTAAAGATGTAGACAATATCAATTAAGTATCTGAGATAGGGCATCTGGATTCTTATCTTCTGGAATGTCAGATCTCCACAGCTCTAATCATCTCAGTTCTAATAGGCAGAAAAGGGGGGTTGCAACCAGGGGGGTTGAGGCAGAACAAGTGGGGAAACTGAGGTAGAACAAGTGGGGAAACTGAGGCAGAACAATTGGGAAACTGAGGCAGGACAATAAAAAAGAACCGTGGTACAACAATATGTGGGTGATGGCAAGAGCATTGGCAAACGTCTCTGGGCATGGTGAAGGAGCATGGGTCATAGAGAATAAGTAAATTGAGGAACTGAAACTTTTAGTGTGTTTGAGGGACTGTTGCTACAGATGAAGGCAGGAGATAGACTGGAAAGATTGTGAGCTAACCACTGAGCATTTAAGGAAGGAAGAAGAGGGTTCTGGGAGGAAGACAGTATATAACAACTACCAGAATCTTATTTGGAGACAAAAAGGATTAAATGAATCTCAAATGACAGGAGGTTTCTGAATGATGGTAGTTGAGGGAATCAGAATGTAGCGATGGGGAACAAGGGATTCAAGAAGTATTGGTTCACATGTCAACCGTGGAAGGGCTTTAAGAGCTAAAAAGATTTTGTATTTGATCCTGGAGGGCAATAGGGGGTCACTGCAGTTTTTGGGGTGAGGAAGAGGCATATAAGACCAGACCTGTGACTTAAGAAAACCCCTTTGGTGACTGAATAGAAGATGGCAGGAATGGAGAGAGGTTTGAGTCGGGTGCCCATCAGCAGCTATTTCCTTACTAGTTCAGGGATGAGAGGATGAGGGTCTACAACAGGGTGGAAGCAGGTGTCGTAGAAGAGAAGGGGGCATATTTGAGAGATGTTACCAAGGTAGAAACATCAAGATTGGCAACAGATTAGATATGGGCAGTTTAGAAGCTAAAAAAAAAGTACTGAATTACAGTACTTATCAGAGAATCTGGATTCAAAGCTTTTTTTGTTTGTTTTGTTTTGTTTTTTGTTTTTTAATTTTTTTACAATAACTTTTTTATTTTCAAAATATATGCAAAGGTAGTTTTTAACATTCATTCTTTTTTTTTTAATTTAATTTTTATTTAATAATTACTTTATATTGACACTCGTTTCTGTTCCGATTTTTTTTTTCCCTCCCTCCCTCCCTCCGGCCCCTCCCCTAGATGGCAAGCAGTCCTTTATATGTTGGATATGTTGCAGTATATCCTAGATACAATATATGTTTGCAGAACTGAACAGTTCTCTTGTTGCACAGGGAGAATTGGATTCAGAAGGTAGAAATAACCCGGGAAGAAAAACAAAAATGCAGATAGTTCACATTCGTTTCCCAGTGTTCTTTCTTTGGGTGTAGCTGCTTTTGTCCGTCATTTATCAATTGAAACTCAGGTCTCTTTGTCAAAGAAATCCACTTCCATCAAAATATAACATTCATTCTTGCAAAACCTTGTGTTACAAATTTTTTCTCCCTCTCTTCCCAACCCTTGTCTAGACAGCAACTAATCCGTATAGGCTAAATACATGCAATTCTTATATCCATATTTTAACATTTATCATGCTACCCAAGAAAAATCAGATCAAAAAAGGAAACAAATGAGAAAGAAAACAAAAAGCAAACAAACTACCACAAAAAAAAAAAAATGAAAATACTATGTTTTGATCCACATTCAGTCCCTATATACTTCTTTCTGGATGCAGATAACTGTCTCCATCACAAACCTATTGAAATTGGCCTGAATCATTTCATTATTGAAAAGAACAATATCCATCAGAAATGATCATCACATAATCTTGTTTCTGTATACAATGATCTGGTTCTGTTCATTTCACTTAACATCAAGTCATGTTAATCTCTCTAGGCCTTTCTGAAATCATCCTGCTGATCATTTCTTATAAAACAATAATATTCCATAACGTTCATATATCATAACTTATTCAGCCATTCTCAAAAATGGCTGAATGGGCATCTATTTTCCAGCTTCTTGCCACTACTAAAAGGGCCGCTACAAACATTTTTGCACATGTGGGTCCGTTTCCCTCCTTTATGATCTCTTTGGGATACAAGCCCAGTAGTGTCACTGCTGGATCAAAGGGGATGCACAGTGTGATACCCTTTGGGCATAGTTCCAAATAGCTCTCCAGAATGATTGCATCATTTCACAACTCCACCAACAATGTATCAGTGTCCCAGTTTTCCCACATCCTCTCTAACATTCATCCTTATCTTTTCCTGTCATCTTAGCCAATCTGATTGGTGTGTGGTGGTACTTCAGAGTTGTCTTGATTTGAATTTCTTTGATCAATAGTGATTCGGAGCATTTTTTCATATGACTAGAAATCATTTTAATTTCTTCACCTGAAAATTGTCTGTTCATATCCCTTGACCATTTATCCATTGGATAATGGCTTATATTTTTATAAATTTGAGTCAATTCTCTATATATTTTAGAAATGAGGCCTTTATCAGAACCCCAAGATGTAAAAATTCCCCACCCCACCCCCCATTTTCCGCTTCTGTTCCAATCTTGTCTGCACTGGGTTTGTATGTATAAAAACAAAGCTTACTGCTAATCCTATTATGACTCTGAACAAATCAATTAATCTTTCTAGACCTCAGTTTTTTCATCTATATGGCAAAATACTTGTGTGTTTGCCAAGAAAACCCCAAAACCAAGCAGCTGAATAATGACAACAGAGGAGCACCTTTCTAAAGGAGGAGGAAGAGCCGGTATACACTCATTATCTTTGCAGATGGGAGGAGGACTCCAATCTTTATTTGTTGGGATTATTTCTATGCCCATTGTTCCTTCCTAGAGCAGGTGGTTGTGGGAAGGCCTAGGGAGTCTGCATTCCCTTGTTTGTAGAAGAGTAAAGACAAAGAAATGGACTCAATGGTTCCTTTGAGCTTGGGTGAGGCTGTGGTAAATATTCAATTGGCTAAAAGGGAATTATATCTCATAAGAAAACAGAACTAAAAATGAATAATAGAAAGAGGTCTCTCCCTCAGCACTTTTATTGACTCTCAAGCTCAAGCATAAAAATATGAATTGACCTTTCCTGGCAGGCTCATCTCCTCCCTTATCCCATTCCTATTAATGATGCTCTCCTCCTTTCAGATACACAAGATCAAAGACCATCTCAAACTCTTTCTCTTCCCCTGCTCCATCCAACCTAGTCTGGCCATTGTTGCCTCCCAGCTACTTCCATTCTCTTCTCTCTCTCCTTTACTAATGCAGTAAATATCAGAGTTTGACTATTTTCTGGCCCTCTTTTATCTGAGTGCTTTCCTCTTTTGTTTATCTCCAATTTGCTCTGTGTGTATCTGATTTGTGCATAGTTGTTCCTACTGTGTCTTGAGTTCCTTCAGAACAGGATCAGTTTTTGCCTTTCTTTAAGAATACCAGCACGTGACTAGATCCAGGCCAATTTCCTATGATCTTAGATGGAAAGGACTTTGTTCTCCCCATCCTCAGTTTTGTTGAGGGGTGAGAAATGAGGGGTGAGAGATACCCTAACAGCAATGGAGTCTCCAGGCCAGTGTCACAGGGTTTTGCGAAAGAATCTGCAGTCCCTATCTGCAGGCAAGGTTTTTGGCAAAAAAACAAAAAACGTTTATTTTAGAGAAACAACTTCCTCAGTGGGCCAAATGCTGAGAGGACTTAGCAAAGGTTTGGGGTACAGAGTCATTTTTTATTAGCCTTCTATGTTTGGGGCTAGAGAGCCATTAAGGGCTAATTTTCAAATCAATAAGAGTTGTGATTGTTTTCCAGACCAAAGTGATTCACAGATTAATTGGAAGTGAGTAATTCCTGTGGGAAATCAGGTAGCTTTCCCAAGGAGATTCAGGTGGATGGGGATCATTTTTAGGAATTTCCCCAGGCCAGGTGGCCCACCCTCCACAAAGATCAAGGGACACAAATCTATGACATCAGTTTTTTTAATCTATTCATATTTGGAATCTAATCTTTCTCTGTGACTCTATGATGTCACTCTACTTAAAAACCTCCAGTGGGTTCCATGTTGGTTATGGGAGATAGATGTGAAAGGAGGAAGAACAATTAGTATTTATAAAGTGCCTACTATGTATCAAGTAGTATGCTAAGGGTTTATTTAGAAATATTATTTCACTTGATACTCACAAAAACCCAATATGACTGGCACCTAGTAGGTGTCTGTTGACTGATGACTGACTGTCCCATTCAAATTATCCAAATTTCCTTAAAAGATATTCAAATCATTCCTGAGACTTGACTGGGCTTAAAGAGATTAACAGTTCAGTCTTATAGTATCATTTTGAGTATAAAAGAATCTCCCAGAACTTCATGAAGGCACCCTATTTGATGAGCACCTCAGAGGCAAAAGAGCTTCCGTTAATTAAATCCACTCGGGGTGTCCTCTATACACATACATGATCCCTGTGGAATATCCTTTTCCATAGGCAGCTAAGTCTTTTAACTGTTGAATCACTTAATTGTTTTTCATTTTGTTCCAATATTGTGGGGTGCAAAATCGTCACATTTGCAAGAAAAACCACTGAGGCAGAGCTTCAAGCCAATAGCATTTTCTAAAAAGGCTCCTTCTAATGAAGCAGACCCCAGATCTTTCTTCTCATGTGAGATGTCCCCTAACTCCAGGGCCTTCATTTCATGGTACCTAACACCTATTTAAGGTTTAAAGTAAAACAGAGTTTCATTAGATGATAGAGCCTGATTTTGACCTTACAGGAGAACCAGAAATGATGGATCAGCAAGGGTGGTCACAGGATGAACAAGATAGGGGTCATCTCCACTAGATGGTCCTATGATAGACCCCTCTTCATGTTGAGCAAGAGAGGGTGGTTCAGAGGCACAAAAATAAGTTGAGGGACTCCCCATATCACATCAAGATGTCCCTCTCACGCTGGACATGGTCACACACTCACATTCCAAAAAGTGGAAGCATTTTTAGGGTCAGGAAAATGAACTTTGAAATAGATTGGTGAACAGTGATCTTACAGTTACAGTTTAAAATTTGGGGCATATAATCAGAATTATCTAATTATTCTTATATCCAAGATTTGTAAAATTTGTGTTAATACATATGTCCTATGTGCATGTTAGTTGACTGGATTAAATATATCTTAATAGATATGTATAATACTAATAATTGCTCATAATTATCACCCCTATGAATCATACCAAACTGATTAATATCAATTTAAAAATAAGTTTGTAATAAACAGGGGTCTAAATTAATCTTTTCTCTGATTCCCAACTTTAATTCGAAGAAGACAATCTAGATGCATAAAGGGCAGTCCTCTCTGGGTGATGGAAAACCAGAGCCTGTAGTTACCTGTGAGGAGGAAAGGAAGAAAGATTGACCTAGACATTGACAGAAGCCATTGGGGGCAGTCCCCTTTGGCAAGTAAGCCTTCCTGAGGATAGTGGTGCAATCTGTTTCTTAATAATCCATTCCTACTGTCCAGTTCATCAGTCTATCGTATCTTAAAGTTCAGTTGTCTCATCTCATAGTTGTCTGGTTTCTGAAACTGAGGCAGTCCCCCGGTCCTCTGGAGATCTCTTCTTAGGCAGACTGGAATGAGTGGGGCTTCAGAGCAGCTTCTCGTGGATTTATTTCTCTGGTTCAGATCACTAGCAGAGACCACCTTCTCTGTTAAAAATCTCTGACAACCACAAATTAATGAGATTTAGTTATTATATTTATCTTCATATGTTAGCAGCAAAACATGAATGGACTACTAATAACTAATAACGAAGTAAATGAAACTAGGAAAAAAGGGATAATCTTATATGGACACTACGCTGGAGGTATTGTCATCTTTTAAAAATCAATGTTTAGATACATTAGAAATTTCTTATTTTGCATTATTTTTAAGTGGGCATATTTTTATTATTTCTTGTCCCAATCCTTAATTTTTTTTTTAAAGTGACATTAGACTGTCTTGTGGGAATATCATTCAAGTCTTGCTTTTAGTAGATTTATGTTGAAATAAGAATTATTGAACTCTGATTCCCACCCAAAATGTTGTCTTGGTGCTTTTCATACTTGATATATTTATTATTTAGTCCTTCATGACTTACCTCTTAAGAGTATTAAGACACAGACCTGTATCCTTAGCTTTATCATAATGACACTTCTTGAGTCACTTATTGTCAAAATAAAACTTTATGGTTTGTCTATGTAAAGATCTTTTCAAGGTCAAATTAAATGATTGATATATGATATATATTAACAAATCATCACAATGAAGAGATTTTTCCTTTAAAAAAATCTCTGATAAAATATGTCAATTCAAAATGATTCTTCACTATAGTAGAACTACACAAACAGAAATTACTTAATCAGAAATCATTAATAGGATTCATCTCTTTTACTTCTGTCCTTATTAATGAAATTTGTTATGTGAGGAAAAAGACAGGAACACTACAGCATTAGTACTGTTTGATTTCAGGTACATGTCATAGGCAATCAATTGTATGAGAGGATATCATAACTAAGCTCAGGATTAACCAGGTGCAAAATGTCTTGTTTTCCAAGATGAGGTCAAGAGAATCCCATCTTCACCTTCACAAGGTTGTTTTTTGATTTCCCAGGGACAAACATTCACCTGTGGCAGTTGTTATAATATTAACAGTTTCAAACTTTTTGTTACACTCTATAACATAATATTTATGATCATTCGAATAAAAAAGGGAAGTAACTTGTCTTAGCTTTTCTTGCCTTCATAATACCAGTGGAAATATTGGATATTGATGTTGATTCTTTTTGATAGTTTTTAAAATTGTAGGTTTACATGTTAGGAATTTTACATTTGACTCTTATTAAAAAAGGGGCTACTTTCCATTCCTTTTTATTTTGTTTAATTTTTGCTATTTTATTAATTTATTAATTAAAATGATGGCAAAACATTTGTAATGAAGATTAAATATTTTTAAGTCACATATTTTATACTTTCTCCTCCAGAGAATTAATTTTTTAAAACTTTAATAGTATTTTATTTTTTTCAAATACATATTGATAGTTTTCAACATTCATTTTTGTAAAACTTTGGGTTCTAAAATTTTCTTCCTCTCTTTTTCACCTCCCCTTTGCCCAAGACAGAAAGCAATCAGATATAGATTAAATATGTGCAATCCTTTTAAATATATTTCCATATTTGTCATGTTGTGCAAGAAAAATCAGACGAAAAGAAAAAAAGAAAAACATGAAAAAGAACACAAATGAACAAAAAGTGAAAATTCTATAAGGAGCTAATTTCCTAATGGTTATAAATTGACAGAAATTTTTATTACAATAATTTAACTTTGACTTGACCTAAATGAAATATAGCTCAATACTTTAAAAATCTAAACTTTCACAAAGTCCATTACACTGCTAAGATTTTGAATTTCAGGGCTCAGTATCATTGATGTCCTCATGCTTTAAAATATATGTGATAATTATTTGAATTAGAACATCCTTTTATTTGTAGCATAATGCTTTCTTTATTTAAAGTTTCTATTTTTATAAATAATTTTTGCTCTGCTTTGCTCTGTCAAAACTAGAGTATTTTTTATATTTTTCTAAGCCATATGCTCATTTTAATTTGATCTGTTATACTCTCTATTAGGTATGTATGCATTTATTTACATTTATATTTCCTTTTTCAATGCTTGTTTTATTCTATTATCCATAATTCTTTCCCTAATTTACTATAGTCTTATTTATACAATTTTGAACTTTTCACTAATGAATTGATTTAAACTATAGTAGCATCATTAAGTTTCACTTATCCTCTCAGTTGTTTCATGCTTTTGAAATAAGCTTTTCTTGTTCTGAGAGCACTTTGGGATTTGCCTTCCATTGGGAGTCCAAATCAGGCCTTTTTTGGTGCCCTCAAATTGGTTGTTTAAAAACAGTAAACAACAGAAGGAGAAATGGGCTCCAATTCTATGCACTTTTATTCTTTTGTGAAAATGGTCTAAATTTTTCTTAATCTGCCTTCTGATAATAAAAATTCTTTCCTGCAATAAACTTGCCCCAATTTTAAGTACAGTTTAAATATCCCTTTATTCTACACTAAAATTAAAAACAATTTCACAGATTGATACCTAAAACTTCAGACTTGGAGATTGACTAAGTAAAACTTCTTCAGGTTTAACAAGTGTGTTTCTTTTTAAATTCTGAGTTATAAAATTATTTAAACTCAAGAGTTTTATTCTAATTTTTCCTATACTATTTCCAAAGTTTTTTTTATTTAACACTCCTCTGAATTCCTGTTTCATTGGAACCTTATTTAATCTCTAGTCATTTTTAAGGTCCCTTTATGGAATAACTTATCCATGATAAGTTTGTTTTTTTTTTTCATTAAACTATAGAGTTTGCTAGCATCTCATAAGCTCATCAAAATGCTTGATAAGACATCCAAGTTATAATTTAGAAATAAAAAAATAATTATTCTTTTTTTTTTTTTTGCAAAATTTGGTTTTCAATAATTTTTTGTAGTTTTTGATTTTCTTTATCTGTCTTTCATCTCAGTCATCTCCAACAGGAGAAAAAAGAGATTTGTTTTCTTTTAAGACAGTTTGAAAACAGTTTGCTTTTATAGCTTGTTTCTTTTAGTTGATCATACTAAAAGAAAATGCATAAGTAAGTCATCTATTGTCTATAGGTTAGCAGAAAGCATGGATTGCATAGAAGAAAAATGGGCAATTATACAAATGGACCCTTTAAGGAGCATATGAGATGCCCCATCATTCTAGTCTTTATTAACAGAAAGGACAAGTTAAAGCTGCCAATCTGACTTGCTTTCTAGTATTACAAATTATTCTCCAATTCTTACTTTCTTCTTTATGAATTTTTCTCTTTTTTTTTTTTTGACTAAAAATCTTACGAACACAATTTCAAAATCCACATAGAAATAGGTGTGCTTTAGCAAAATCTTCCTACCTAGTTTTCACAGAAGTGAAAAGCCCTTAATATTGTGAAGATGAAGGATTTAACATTGTCAATGGGTCATTTGTTCTAAACTGGTTTGAGAAATTGCTCAATAAAATTCCACAATTTTCTTTCCTACACTTAAACAAATATTCCCCTGAATATTTCTTTTGGCAAGTTCTCTAGTTCAAATTCTCTAGTCATGAATTTTAAATTCATGACTTAACCTCCTAAGGTCATTTATTATATTATTAAATACATTATTTTATTAATATTAATATCAAAATATTGCTATTAATTTATTAATATTGAATATTAAAATATTAAATATCAGGTGGTTGGTCTCTGGAAACTGTTGTGTGTCTATTCCCTTTATCTTTGTGTTTTGGGGAGTAGGGTTCCCTATTTTAGAGAGCCACAATCCCCTTAAGCCTTTGTGAGAGGTTTCAGGAGATCTAGTAACAGACCTGGTTTCCAGGATTATGGAGCTAAGAAAGTTCTGGTTGACCTTAACTAGGTTACTAGGAAAAAGTAATTTGTATGAATTTTCTGCCAAGTCCTTAACAGGTTATTCCCTCCTTGCTATTTATGGTTACTCAAGGTGTTCAGAGTGAATACCCTTGTTTTCTTTTAAAAAAAAATTATTAAGGCTTTTTATTTTCAAAACATATGCATAGATAATTTTCAACATTCACCCTTGCAAAAATCTTGTGTTCCAAATTTTTCTCTCCCTTCCTTCTGCCTCCTCCCTTAGACAAGTAATCCAATATACGTTAAACATATGCAATCCTTCTATACATATTTCCACAATTATCATGTTGCATAAGAAAAGTCAGATCAAAAAGGAAAAAATGAGTAAAAAAATATGAACAACAACAAAAAAAGTAAAAATGCTATGTTGTGAACCACACTCAATTCCCACAGTCCTCTCGCTCTGAGTGCAGATGGTTCTCTCCATCACAAGACCCATCGGAAGTGGTTTGAATCACCTCATAGTTGAGGAGAGCCACATCCACCAGAATTGACCATCATATAATCTTGTTGTTGCCGTGTACAGTGATCTCCTGGTCCTGCTCATTTCACTCAGCATCAGTTCCTGTAAGTCTCTCCAGGCCTCTATGAAATCATCCTGCTGGTCGTTTCTTATTAAGTCATATGATTTTAGAGAGAGGACTTTGAGGACTGAGTGTGGATCTCACTATATTTTCCCTTTTTTTTTTTTTTTTTTTTGTTCTTGCATTTTGTTTTCTTTCTCATTTTTCTTGTGCAGCATGACAACTGTGGAAATATGTATAGAAAAATTGCACATATTTAACATATACCAGATGACTTTCTGTTAGAATCCTTACAAAGTGTTAACTCAATGGAATTGATAGAAACAATGTTATGTTTACACCTTTGAGAGTTCACACATTAGTTCACACATTAGTTCACAAGTTTGGGAGATTTCAGGATTCAGTATGAGATTCACAGTTTACACCTCCCACAATCCCACTCTCTCAGAGTAGGAGTCAACCTTTGGGTTCACACCTCTAAGAGATCATATTTAAGGAGCTCCTGGAGTTGGTTAAGAGGAATAGAACCAAGGATTCAGAGAGAGCTGGAGGCTGAAGCTGGCAGACAAGCTGCAAGAGCTCTTGGAACCAAGGAGGGAGAGAGAGGCCTATAAGAAAACTAACCAGGCTATTTTGAAGGAGACAATAAAGGATTTAAACTTTTAACAACTGGCTGCATTTGAGGTGATTATTACTCTGAACTGAAACTAAGGCTGCCTCCAGAAACTCCCCAAGAAACCTCCTTCCAGAGAATAATTATATTTTAGAAAAGAAGAAGAACACTACAACTTTCCATCTAGGGAGGAGGTAAGGAGATAAAAAATTGGAATACAAGGTTTTGCAAAGGTGAATGTTGAAAACTATGTGTACATTTTGAAAATAAAAAGCTTAAAATAAAAATAAAGGAAAAAAAAACTGATCTCTAAAAGGCAAAAACTTGTTTTAGCTCTACTAAGAAAGTTTTTCTAGCTGTCTAAAAATGAGGAGTTTCACTGCTAATAAAATAAAATCAAATAGAGGAAAAAAATTTTAAATCAAGGTAGTTTTTGTAAATATTCATTTAATATTCATTTAAGAGCTCTAGTACTTATAATTCAAACAAATTAGTTGTAAATTCAAACAGTTCCTTTTATTCCAATCAGGGACTTTTTTTTTTTTTAAGAAAGAAAAAGAATTTAAGATAAATCAAGGCAAACACACCAATCTTCAGGTTGGAGAGTTTTATGCAGGCTTGTCGAATTTGGGGTGGTACAGAGCCATACATCTAGAGTCTCCATGATGTAGGAGTCCCAAAATGTCCAATCTGCAAGAAAAACCATTGAGATGGTGTTCCAAGACAATATATAGGACTTTATTAAAGGGTCTTTATCCTCCTCTAACAAAATGGACTTCATCTAAGATCTAAGATGCCAAAAGTAAAATCTGAAATCTCATTGGTTGATAGAATTTGATTTTGAGCCTCTGGAAGGGTAAGAAATGATGTATCAGCAGGATGGGCAAAGAAGGGGTCAACTCTGCTGACTAAGTGATTATAATATGGGCTTCTCCTTATATTTGGCATGAGAGGGTGGTCCAGAGATACAAAAATATGTTTGTCCAGCCTCAAATACATACTAGCTGTGTGACCCTTGTCAAGTCACATCTGTATTACGCCAAGGCGTCTCACCCATGCTTGTTTGGCTACTGTGATTGCAGCAAAAAGGGGAAAAAGGCCTTGGTCAGCATCTTGTAGTCATTTAAATAAACTTAATAATTGGTAAATGAGCGATGAACAATTAAATCAGAATTTTAAAGTTTGAGACCTAATAGAAGAATAAATCTCTCTAATTATCCCTATTTTATCCCTATATGACATGTAATATATGCATTAATGTTATTCTTGTACTAATATTAGTTCATTAGACTAAGTGTATATTATTAGATGAGCATATCACTAATAATTGCTTCCAATCACTGCTACTATGGAATCACACTGAACTGAATAATACTGATTGGAATAAATTGGGGTCCAGTAAGTTATTTTTCTCAAAGTTCAATCTAAAAGTGTCATTCCTGTTAGCTCCAGAGAACAAAAAAGCCTCAGGGAATTCCATGGGCAGTAAGTACTCTATGTAATGAACACCTAAGATGCACTGAATTTACTCAGGGTATCCTCAGTGCACAACGCAGGATCTTTGTGGAGTATACGTTTCCATTGTCCTCTAAAAAAATCTCCTTTGGTTAATTGTTGAACAACTTAAGTCTGTCTCATTTTGTCCAATATAGAACATGAACATTCGGGACCTGAAATCAGGCCCAGCATAAGACAGAAATCTGCTGAGAATGATCAACTATTTCCCTCCCCCATATGCAGTGAATATTTACTAATTTCTACATTGTGAGTACTTGTTGATTCATTGCATTTTGGAATTGTTTACTGCACGCTTAACCGATTTTTTGTGATAGGGTAGGTCCATAGAAGGTGGAAAATATTTGGAAATGATTGTGATGTAAAAACAAAAGGCTGATTTATTCAACCTATTATTTTTTAAAGAAACAACAGGAGTTCAATCTGAGGCACGCCACATATGAAATGTTGCCACTCTGATGAAGTGAGGTCAGAGAGAAAGGAACCATTCCATGTTCTTTTACTCACTCTCCGCCCTGATGCAGAACTAAGGTAGTTCAAAGGAGTTCATAGAATCAAGATGATCATGGACAAGATAGTGAAGGAAAGGATACAGGAAAAGCAGGGAATCAAGGGAAGAGATTGTGGATGGAGCGTGTGTTCATAGAAATGGAACCAAAAAAAAAAAAAAAGGCTTTCTGAAAGGGTCTTTTTGGACCTGATCTGATTTATTTTCCAATCAATAGCAAATCCTGGTGGGCATTTTTTTCTGGTTGGTAACCATTTTCTGTCATTGTTAAAGGCCACTAGGGGCTTTATTATGGTTTTTTTACCCTAGCTCAAGGAAGCAACGTAAGGTTGCGGGTGGAGAGAACAAAAGATGCTGAGAAATAGAAAGACCTGTAAGCCAGCCCCCCCTTCCTTCAACCTTCTACTGCCTGAGCAAATCCATATTCTACTCAATTAAAATGGAAATTTTAGGGGTGGGGGTGGGGAAGCTTCAAGGGAGCAGTTGTGAGGGAGGAAGTAGAAATGATAATCTACAGTGACAGTCAGGAGAAAGAATTAACAAGCTGTTTAACTGAGGGGAAGAAAGAGTCTCACTTGGAGAACTGGGAAAATGCTTAGTTTGATTAGATCAGTGTTTAACTCTTTAGTATCATTATCTTTTTCCCAGCTCATCTATCCATTGGGATCTCCTAGGAGATTCTATTATTCATTCAATAAATAGTTATCTAGCCTTTTCTCTGTGCAGACCACTGGGTTGGGCCTGGGAGAAGGGATACAAATAGTCAACACTTCAAGTGTAATGTAGAGACCTCTGAAGTGAACTAATCACTAGCTTCTTAAACAGTGGATTGCTTGTAATTGAATACGGGGTCACAAAATTATGATTTAGTATAAATAAATGTTTGATTTGTATGCCTATTTTATATATCCTGGGTCACATAAAAATTTCTTGGGCAAAAAGAGGGGTCACAAATGGAAAAGTTTTAAGATGCTAGTCCCACTCTTTCATTTTACAGATGAAGAAACTGAGGTCCAGTGAGAGTTGACTTGTGTAAAATCAAACAGGTCGTAAGTGGTAGGTACGAGATCCCAATATGCAGCTTCCTACTATGTCCAATTCTGGAGGCAAGAATGTTGAAGTTCAGGTTGATATCCTAAAAGCATATTGGGGTTATAGGTCAGTGTCTCAAATCATCTCAAAAGAATTAATAAATATAGACCTTCAAATCAAGAGGTAAGATTTTATTATGCTGCTAAGGGCGGGCTAAATTCCAAGAAAACTTAACAATTAACAAGAAGAAAGACAAATTCCTTAGTGTATCTCACAATTAACCAGGAGGAAGATGCCATTAAAGCATGGCAAGTGGAGATTATGAGTTAATCCTAAAAGGAACTGTGCCATTGTGATGGCTTAGAAGGCAGACTAACTTCAAAAAAAAAAAAAAAAAAAAAAAGAAAAGATTTTAGGTATAACAAGGAGAAAGATGCCATGATGTAGGAGTACAGCATAGCTGGCTAATTCCAAAAAAGATGCTTAGCAAGTTGGTGAGGTATTGTCAAGTCATTTTATAGGAGAAATATAACCTGGAGGACTGACATCATAACCTGGCTTTCTGATTGGATACAGTAAAGGTGGGATTTCCAGAGACCTCCACCTGAGGTGAGGCTGTAATCAAAAGTTCACTTGCACAAAAGGCCCACTTAAGGCTGAGGTAATCCCATCTGTGTTTCAGGTTTTCTCTGCTAATTCCCATCTGGATACCCAGGACCTCACTCATGAAGGCCAGCATTCAGATCCAGGCCCTGACATTTGCTAACTGCAGCACTTTTCTCAGTGTGTGGGATGGTAGTATATACATAGTAGGCATTTAATAAATGTTTATGGAGCAGCTAAATGAATAGAATGCTAAGAAACAGTCAGGAAGAACTGAGTTCAAATTTGGCCTCAGCCACTCGCTGTGTAATCCTGGGCTTGCCTCAGTTTCTTCATCTGCAAAAAGATCTGGAGAAGGAAATGGTAGATTCTTCCAGTATCTAGACTAAGAAAAACTCAAAGGGATCTCAAAGAACCAAACATTACTGAATAGTAATAGCAATTTCCCGAGGGCAGAAATCATGAGGGATGATTTTATTGAGGTGGACTTTGAAGGACAATCCAGGGGGCTCGTCTGCATTATAGTATTAAATGCCTGACTGGGAAATTCCTAAATCTGCACCTCCAATCCTAACTACAAAATCAGAGATTTAGAGCTAGAGATTATCTAGTCCCACCCACTCATTTCTCATCCTCTCTCTATTATCATAGGAGCATTGAAAGCTGGAAGAGCTTTAGAGATAATTGAGCCCAACCCCCTCATTTGGCAAAGGTGTATCTAAAGACTTTGAGAAACAAGATGACAGGTCCTCTGTCAAAAACTGAGTTATTCCAAGAGCCAAGAAAAGAAAACTATATTCTTGATCCTGTCCACTTAAAGAAAAAAAAAAATATTCTTCTAAACATAAAAAAAAAAAAAAAATCAACAAACTCAAGTATTTCCCCATCAAAGAACTGGAAAACATTGTGCTTGAGTCTCCATTTTATACAGTTTGTTTGTTTATTTTTAAGTGTATTTCAAATTTAACATATTCATTCCAACGCTGTCTGGCTTGTCTGCATTCCCTCTTCAATTTCCTTTTGTTCTCTTTTTTGTATATTTAGTGACTCATTGATATTCTTTTATTTCTTATCTTAAAAAAAAAAGTGTCACTATCAAAACTCCTCACTCTCTCCCAACTCTTCCTTTTAAAAAAAGGGGGATGGAGGAAAGGCTTTCTTATATCATTGAGTATAGTCAAGGGAAACAAATTTACCCATTGACTATGGCTGATAGTATATGTCTCATTCTGCACCTCATGTTCATTCCCTCTCTTCTAAGAAGTGGGCCGCAGGGTTTGTCACCTGTCTTCTTGGGTCATAATTGGTCATTGCATTGATCAGAGTCTTTAAGCCCTGTACTGTTGTTTTCCTTTATAATGCTGGAGTCATTGCATAAATCATTCTTTTGGTTTTTCACCCTTTCCTCTGCAGCAGCTCTACAAATCCTGGAGATTCTGCTTTGTGTTCCCCTAAATCGCCTTCTTTAGGGACTCTTACTCCTTCGTGCCTCGGGTATAGACCTGGCTCTGTTTGTCACCAAGGTGTGGTAGAGCCTCATGAAGTTTCTAAGATGAAGGTCATCACAAAAATGCCTGTCTGTAAGAGTTCCACTATCTGGAGAGCTCGAAAGCTTACAAAGTACCACCTTTACTTCTTTCCCATTTCATAATTGAGGAAAATAAAAAACAGAGAGGAAATGTGAATAATAAATAAATATCAGAGATGGGATTTCAATCCAAGACTTTATAATCTAAGGCTGCTACTCTACTACAACCTCTCTGCCCTATCGGGCAATCCTGAACTATCTGGGATTTGATTTCCTCAGAGAGCCATTGAATGGATTATCTCATTTCTTCCTCCAAAGGATATGTAAATGCTCAAATTTTTGGTAGTAACTGAAGTCAGAGAAAAAAAATCCTGATGAGACCAGAACATTATTGAGAATTCTTTAAAGAATAGCAATGGGTAAAACATTTAAAAGGCTTGTTCTATGTTTGAAGGACCAATTTTTGGAGGCTAGATAAGTGTACAAACTTTCCTATCCATTCACTGCCATTTAGTATTAAATTCTCTCCAAAAGGTGGTGATGGAATAAATCTGCCAGCATGAATGGCAGGAATGAAGGATGGCCCATGCCCAAAACTTATGTTGACTAGCAAAATTTATTAAAGATTTAGTTAATTAGGTCTTAAGAGTGGAGCACACGGTTTCTGTGAGTTACTTGCTTCCAGATAAAAGTGAATTGTAAATAAAGTGTAGCACCAATCCTTAGCAGCACGGAAGGGCCAGTGCCCCAAGAACCAAGTCATGGGATGGCAGCATCTTATTTTGCTATGCTTATATCTGAAATGCTTATGATGCTTCTAAACAATAGATGGTTAAGACAGAGATAGACGAACATCTGGATGTTTAACCTTCCTGCTTATTCACAGCTTTGGGCTGGGGTCTGTTCTGGGCCAGGAGTCAGGAATTCCCGAGTTCAAATCCAGCCTCAGACATTTACTTAGCTGGGTGACCCTGGGCAAGTCATTTCATCCTGTCTGCCTCGATTTTCCCATCTGTAAAATGAGCTGGAGAAGGAAATGCCAACCACTCCAGTGTTTCTGCCAAGAAAACTCCAAACGAGGTCACAAACCAACATGATTGAAGAACAAACCCTTAAGTTTCCCTAAGTGAGTCAAATTTCTTAGTAATTGAATAGCAAATAATCAATATTAGATCTAATAGATCTGAACAGAGGGATAGTTCTCTTACCTGTTTCCTTGTTTCCCAGATGGCATCCCTTTTGGAATTTCACACATCAATGTATTAAATGGTAACATCACATAGTGATTATGCAGAAAGCTCTCACATATTTGGTTAAGGCAAATACTTTATCTGCCAATGAATAAACATCTAAGAGATCTTCAGCAACAAGGGCAAAGAATTCAAAAGTCATCGTGACTATGGTGAATTAAGGGCAGAATCCTACCGAGGCAAGATGGCAGGGCAGCATGATAGTCAGGCTAGACATTGGAGGTAGGTGGGAGTCAGACGGTCTTTTGAAGTGTTTTGTTCCTAAGAGTGAGCATTATTTAACTTTCCATATCTATATATTTTATACACACATATTATAAACATATTTTATATATATAAAGGATCAGAGCTTGTTTGTGGTTGCAAAACTCTAAATTTCAAACATGTCTTTCCAAACATAATGGGTCTATAATTTCTTTGGCATGGGGAACTCCTAGTGAGGAAACTTCCTCCACCCATGTAGATGACCAATTATTGCATAAGCCTTGATTTGGGATCTCTAAGGCTGTCACTTCTTCAGAGTAATAGAGTCAGGATATGTCAGGTTCTGGACTGGCCTGGAACTCAAGTTTTTCTGGCTTTGGCTCCCCCCCCACTACATCCCTCTGATTCTTTGCACAGGTTCAGATTCAATACACCATGGGATCAATCTAGACAGTCACAAGCTAGCTGGCCAAAATGGCTATTTCAAATCAATCCACCAACCAACAGTCAATATTTATTGCACTAAGCACCAGGGTTACAAAAGGAGGTCAAAAATAGGGTGTAAAGTTTGTTGATGAGGGAATACAGAGGATTGGGGGAGGCCATTTGGCAATCAAGTCAACAAATATTTATAATAACAATAGTAACATCTAAATTGATAGAGAGATTTAAGGTTTCATATAGTTTTATTAATGAGTTCTTATTTTATGCAAACATTTCTAGATTATATATAAATATATATAATTACATATAAATAATATATAAACAGATTATATATAAATAGACATGTACATACATGTATCTTGCCCATTACATACATGTGTACATGTTTGTGTGCTTCTGTACCTCTTCCCTCTTTGTCAGAAGGAAATCATGGATGATCCCTGTATTCATCAAAATCTTACAACTTTCAGTTATTTCTCTTTACTGTGTTGTTGCTATCATTATCTAAACTGCTTCAGTTCTGCTCATTTTATTCTTCATCAGTTTATAGAAGTTATCAAAATTGTGCGTTTTTCTAATACTGACGTTATCGTTTAAATTGTTCCTCTGTTCTTTTTCACTCCGTCTCAGCTCCTTCAAGACTTTCCCTGTCTCTTTGAAATCACTTATTTCCTTCTTTCTTACAGCACAATTGCATCCCACCACAGCTTATTCAAGGATTTCTTCCCCCCCACTTCCCAGAAGTGGAAGGACATCTAGTTAGTTTCCACATTTTTAGCCACAAATCAGACCATTTTTGCTCTCAATATTTATGGACAAAGAAGAACTTTTCTGATTTCTTTGATCTCTTTTGGGTATGAGCCACTTAATAATGGTATTTTTTCTTCATTTCAAACTGGATTCTTCCTGACTCCATGTTCAGCTCTGGCTCCTCTAAGTTACCTAGCTGCCATGAATAAATGGGGCAGACCCATTAGGTGTTAGGAACAAGACACAGTTTACATGATGCATCCCTCCTGCTCTTCTGGGGTTAAAGCATATACTAAGATAATAATAATCATATGAAATAAGAATCACAGACACATGAAATTTTCCAGAAAGGTCCCTGCTGATCCCTGAAGACTTCCTAAACTAAAATGGGGGCCCTAGGGGTGGGATTTAAGAGACGAGGAGGAAAGGCACAGGAAAGGATGAGAACAAGCCCAGCACTGAGCTCAATGTCCATTAGGTGGCTCAAAGCAGTCCAGTAGGAGGAATGAATGAATGAATGAATGGAAAAGCATTTAGGTAACTAGGGGTACAAACACCAAAGCAGTGACAGCTTCTGTGCTCAAGCCACTTATATCCCAAGAGAGGGATGGAGAGCCCTGGTGACCTAGAAGGGATACTTGCTCCTGGAGGTTATAGGATAGTGAGTAGAGCCTGACAGGCACCTGGCAGAACTGATTTGAGCATGGTTCAAGAAATGAAATAGGGTGGGACTTGGAAAGGGCACATGAGGCACTGCCAGGGGTTGGCTGGTGGTTTCCAAAAAATGGCCGGGAATTGGGGAGTAAAGATGGCGCGCCCCTTCCTGGACGAATGAGTCAAGAGGGCCACTTTCTAATCTGAATGTCTAGAGCCCTGGGCCGAAGTTCCAACAGATGAAAGGGTGAAAACCTCTAGATCATGGTCTCCCCGTGTCATTAAGGCAATAAGCCTTTATTAAGAGCACTGTGGGAAACCGGGAGACTAGAAAAAGGGAAATTAAGCAGACTTTGCCCTCAGGGGGATTATTTACTAATTGTAGAAGAGGATTAGAAAAAAGGGAGTTGAAGGGGTGGGGACTGATTAGAAGTGGCCAAATCTGAGGGGCAGAAAGCAAAGTGCAGAGACAAGGGGAAAATGATGGGCCAGTGTCCTTCCTGAAACAGGAGTTTTGGGGAGGAATTCCCAATAGGAGGAGGAAGGGGGGCCAAAAGGATAGAGGCATCTTCCAGAGTGGGAAGGTCACTGGGGCAGAGGAAAAAGTAGCTGGATTATAATGGGGAAGGTCAGAGGAAAAAGGCAAGCTAAGGAGAGCAGCGAGGCAGCTGGTGAAGTGGAAGTAGGGAGTCTGGTCCTTGGAATGGAAATTGTATACAAAGATGAGCACATCGCTCTGTGTGGTCTAGACCCACCATAAACCATCCTCTGGCTGGGAGAGGCTGATGACTCCATCTGCCTGGAGAAAGCTTGTTTAAGGAGGCAAACAAAGGCAGCTTGGATTCCTGAAGGTGGAAGTGAGTGGGAAGATGAGGGAGGAGCCTTCAGGTAAAAGCTGTGGGGCTGATGATGACCAATCTAGGGCAACTGGGCTGGGCTGGGTAGGGGATGCTCCGGTCACTCCTTGGCTGGATGGGAGGAAGTCGTCAGTTTCTGGAAGCCTAAACTGAGTTATGAGCTACTTTATTATGTCTTCTCTGTGCTTTATAACAATTTTGTCCCCTTACAAGTAGCATCTTAATTCTACTTGGATACATTTTTTTTTTTATTATTATTAAAGCCTTTTATTTTCAAAACAGATGCATGGATAATTTTTCAACATTGATCCTTATAAAACCTTGTGTTCCAAATTCCCCCTCTTCCCCCACCTCCTCCCCTAGATGGCAAGTAATCCAATATATGTTAAACATGGTAAAATATATGTGTTAAGGGGCAGCCAAGTGACGCAGTGATAGAGCACCAGCCCTGAAGTCAGGGGGACCTGAGTTCAAATCAGACCTCAGACATTTAATAACCCATAGCTGTGTCACTCTGAGCAAGTCACTTAACCCCAATTGCCTCAGGAAAAAGAGAGAGAGAGAGAGAGAGAGAGAGAGAGAGAGAGAGAGAGAGAGAGAGAGAGAGAGAGAGAGAGAGAAGCAAGCAAAAAACAACAAGAAGAGTGAGTGCTATATTGTGATTCATATTCAGTTCCCACAATCCCTCTTCTGGGTGCAGATGGCTCTCTTCATCACAAGATCATTGGAACTGGTCTGAATCATTCCATTGTTGACGAGATCCACGTTGGATACAATTTTTAAAAACAAAACACAACAAATGAGTCTAGAGTCCTTGCCTCTATTAAGCAGAAGGGTGTCAACCTTCCCTCCTGCTCCCCCTCCCCCCAGTTTCATTTAAAAAAGACAAAACAGGGACAGCTAGGTGGCGCAGTGGATAGAGCACCAGCCCTTAAATCAGGAGGACTTGAGTTCAAATAAGCATCTCAAATCCTTACTGCTTCCCAGCTGTGTGACTCTAGGCAGGTCACTTAACCCCAATTGCTTCAGGGGAAAAAAAATTAAAAATAAAAAAGCCAAAACAGTTAATTTGTATTTGTGGTTTTATTCCTCAAAAGTTTACAGGGGTGCACAGTTAGAACAGAGCTACAGGTGGGCATAGGCAGCAGGAATTATACAGAGAAAAATCAAGAGGGGGTTGGGATGAGGAGCATGGGGTGATCTTTATCATATCCTCCTGGGGTGTATTTTGGAAGTGGGAGTTGATATGAATCAGTCTGAGTTGGTTATCTGGCAAGATATCTGGGGGAAGTTCTAGATTCAGTATCTGGAGGAAGTTCTGGATTCAGTATCTGGGGGAGTTCTGGATTCAGTATCTGGGGGAAGTTTGGATTCAGTATCTGGGGAGTTCTGGATTTAGTGTCTGGGGGAAGTTCTGGATTCAGTGTCTGGGGGAAGTTCTGGATTCAGTATCTGGGGGCAATTCTGGATTCAGTATTTGGGGGCAATTCTAGATTCAGTATCTGGGGGAAGTTCTGGATTCAGTATCTGGGGGAAGTTCTGGATTCAGTATCTGAGGGCAGTTCTGGATTCAGTATTTGGGGGGAAGTTCTGGATTCAGTATCTGGGAGAAGTTCTAGATTCAGTATGCCAATCTTACAAAGAACTTCTGATATACCCAACAAGGAATGTTCAGTTTTATCTTATTCCCAGGTCAGTCTGGCCTTTTCTGGATATTAAGGAAGCTTGAATAAATCCCAGAGACTGGTAACATCATGAGCCATTCCATTTTCACAAGGGGAGTTCAGATAGACTAGGTGAGAGAATCCTTACAAAGCTGTTTTTGACTTGTTTTGATCCCATTTGAGGTTTTCTTGGCAAAGATACTGAAGCAGTGCTATTTCCTTCTCCAACTCATTTTTACAGATGGTGAAAACTGAAGCAAGCAAGGTTAAGTGACTGGTCCAAAGTCATATAGACAGCAGGTGAGAGAAGCCAGAGGGGGTCTTTCTGCCTCCAAGTCTCAAACTCTTTCTGCTGAATTCAGAAAGCCAGAGTCTAGGAAGGCCAACAGTGACAGAGAATAGATTGGAGTCCAGCCAGTTCCTTCTCCCTCCTGGGTCCAGTGTTACCCAGCAGATCTCTTACATTTTAAGCCTTTTCTTCAGGGACTGGTTAAGAAACTAGCAAACAGATTCCAAATCCCTTTAGTCTTAATCAGTCTTTTAATACTATTAAAGTAATAATCCTCATCCTCCACATGCATAATTATCCTCTTCAAAGTATTCCCATTGATCAGCCCAAAGGGGCTTTTTCCGAAATCCCCCAGTACAAGCAATTACTGCTTTTTTTTTCCTCACTAAAAAAAAAATTAATCTGTAATATTACGATTTTCTAGCTCCACAAAGGGACATGCTTCCTTTGCAGTTCATCAGACCACAGATGAAACCATGGACCCCAAGCAGCGCTAGAAACCTCAGATCTCTGTGTCTTTCCATTACTTTTTTGTTCTTCCAAAACCTTTGGGGTCAGGAGGAGGTATTGGTGGTGGTGAGGGGGGGATTTTTTATCCATATCTTAAGCTTGAGCATTGTCTCCCCACAATGGTAAAAGAGACAGTGGAAGAAAGCCTGGGAATGAGGAAACTTAGATTCTGGTCCTTGCTCTAACTCCTTTTTTACTTCAAGCCAGTTACTTTCCCTCCCTGAACCTCAGTTTCCTCATCACATAAGTAGGGAGGAGGATCAGACGATCTAAAAACAATGTCTCTTCCTTTAACATTTAACATTCCTCTTATGAGGAATAAAATCACACATACAAACCAACTGTTTTATCTTTTTTATTTTATTTTTATTTGTAAAATTGATTTCACTGTTGAACCTGAAGGAAGTATTGAGCACTGACTTGTCAGGCAGAGGATCTGAGTTCAAATCTCACTTTGGAGGCTTACTATTTGTGTGAATTTGGGTAAAATACTACTGTCCTCATGGTTCTCTTCAATAATGAGATGATTCAGGCCAGTTCCAACGATCTTGTGATGAAGAGAGCCATCTGCATTCAGAGAGAGGCAGGGATTGAGTGCTCTGATCACAACATTGTATTTTCACTTTTTGTTGTTGTTTGCTTGCTTTTTTTTCTTTCTTTCTCATTTTCCCCTTTTTTGATGTGATTTTTTGTGTGCAGTATGATAAATGTGGAAATATGTGTAGAAGAATTGCCCATGTTTAATATATATTGGATTACTTGCTGTCTGTGGGAGACAGGGAAAAATTTGGAACACAAAGTTTTGCAGAAGTGAATATTGAAAATCATCCATGCATATGTTTTGAAAATAAAAAGCTTTAATGGAGAAAATGACTGCTGTCCTCGGGCCTCAGTTTCCTCATGTGTGAAATGAGGGGAGTAAACTTGTCTTACTAGAACATCTTTCTCTTGCTGACACACAAAGAGCTTGAATTTTAATGATGAAAGTTCTTGCTGTCCCTTCCTATTCTGGCTTTCAAGGTTACAAACCTTGATCTGAAGCATAATGTCTGTTTCTGAATGACTCAGCAGTGAGATATGGTGGTGGACAAAAAAAGCTATTGTCATCTCAGGGGAGAGAACTATGGCCTCCCAGGATGGATTAGAATAGAGCAGTTCTGCTGTGGTGAGATCAGGTGAGGGAACTATAGGTTGAGAAAGGGCTGGAGAGCATCCAGAGGACGGCAGCCAGGCTAGTGAAGGGCCCCAGAGCTTGGGGAGGGAAGCAGGAGATCATAAGACTTCAGGATGGAGAGGAGAAGGGTAAAGCAGCAGTTTTATTTGAAGGGCTGTCATTTAGAAGGGCGTCATCTGATCACTGGAAGCACAAAGACAAGCAAGATCCATCTCTGTTCTCAAGGAACTCACAGCAACACGTGTAATAGCAAAGTGCATAGAGAGAACAGCAATAACAATGATTATTATCATGAGCATCATGGTGTCAGGGATAGAATAATAACAAAAATAAGAACAATTAGTACCATCACATAGAGGACTGAGATGAGGAGGATGAAGATCAGGAGGATGAGGATGAGGATGAGGATGAGGATGAGGATGTATCAGGGCACAGAGGATAGAGAGTCAGCCTCGGAGGGCAACTTTTTCTGCTGGATCCAGAAAGTAGAAGCAGGAGCCTATGGGAGGAATCTCCAAAAGCTCAATGTAAATAAGGGCAAATTTAGAATTATCCTCAAGCAGTTCACCTTTTTCACCCTGGAGCTCAGGGGCAATAACCCACTGCTCAGAATGCTGTGAATAGATCTGGATGACCTTAGAGGTCCCTTCCCACTGGAGATTCCGGGATCCTTGAGTGCTTTAGAAATAAAGATGGGAGGGAGGAGACTTCTAAGGACATCAGGAAGGAATGAAAAAGGCAGTGGGTCCTTGAAGAGGTAATTGCGCCTCCTAGTGACCCTTGGAGAAAATCACTTTCTTGGCTGCCCACGGGCCCACAGGGGCTTGAAGATTTCCAGATTGTCTCTCCCACTGCCCTCCCTGGCCAGCATTCAGAGATCAGGAATGTTTTCCCAGCGACTTCTCTCTCCCTTCCCTTGCCATAGACACGGGGCTGTATTTGGGGAGTGGAGGGTAGATCTCTAACAGAAAACAGACTTTCTCATGGGGACGTGTAAGACCAGATATGAGCTTCCCTTTTGTATCCTCAATATTTATTAAAATGTGTAGAGCCTGGTATAGATTGTGTGTGTGTGTGTGTGTGTGTGTGTGTGTGTGTGTGTGAGTATGAGAGTGTATGTGTGTGTGTGATTGTGAGTGTGAGTGTGTGTGTGCGTGTGCGAGTGTGTGTGAGTGTGAGTGTGTGTGTGCATGTGTGTGTGTGAGTATGTGTGTGAGTGTGTATGTGTGTGAGTGTGAGAGTGTGTGTGGATGTGTGTGTGAGTGTGAGTGTGTGTGTAAGTGTGAGTGTATGTGTGTGAGTGTGTGTATGTGAGTGTGTGTGAGTGTGTGTGAGTGTGAGTGTGTGTGTGTGAGTGTGAGTGTGTGTGTGTGTGTGAGTGTCAGTGTGTGAGTGTGTGTGAGTGTGTGAGTGTGAGTGTATGTGTGTGAGTGTGTATGTGAGTGTGAGTGTGTGTGAGTGTGAGTGTGTGTGTGTGAGTATATGTGTATGTGAGTGTGAGTGTGTGTGTGAGTGTGTGTGTGTGAGTGTGTGAGTGAGTGTGTGACTGTGTGTGTGTGAGTGTGTGTGAGTGTGTGTGTAGTTGTTCAAAGATAAGTGAGATTTGGACCCTGTGGGAGGAAATGAAATGGGGACACATGAGCATCATCATCATCATTAACTTATACGGAAGTTGCATCTGATTCTGTGGAGAGAAGGCAGAGAAGGAAATCAAGGAATGTATTTTATGGAGATTCTACACCCATCCCCCTAATTAATTATGTGGTATAATTGCCTGGTTATACCCTAGTTTGGAACCCTAGATATTGAAAACGATTGCCAGAATGAGGAGGCCTGGTACATCACCCTCCCACAAACTATCAGTTAGCACTTGCTCTATCGCCAGTCCTCTTTGGCAATGGGTATCTAGAAAATCAAGTACAAAGCTGAAACAATCAGATGTCAGGGGGAAGGCAGTAGTAATTGGGGGGAACAGAAAAGGTCTCAGTGGTGAAAGAAAACTTTGAAGTAAGATAAAAACTCTAAGGAGTGAAAGATGAGGAAAGAATCTAGTTCAGGCTCAGGGGACCAGTCTGAGGAGAAGATTGGAAAATTTTGCATGGGGCAAATGAATCTCCTTTTTGGGCTGGAGAGTAGACTGGGTGAAGGCAGGGAATGCTGCCTAAGGCTTGATGTCTCCTAAAAGCAACTCCTGGAAGTGGCCTAAGAAGGTGGAGAATTGTTCAATTTCTGCTCCATGGAGTGCATTAGAATCCTCACCACAGAAATAAAATAAATGTCAGATATTATTATTACTCCTTTTTTCAGGAAGGCCAGAAAGAAGCCCAAATAGACAAGACAGCTTTGAAAGTGATCAGTTGAATTTGTTATAGATTTGAAAAGTTGCACATAAGGGATTCATTTTTTGCTTCTACTATACATATGAAAGTGTCCTTTTTTTTTTTTCCGGGCATTTGTTATGTTCAGAATAAAATCCAGCCTCAGACACATTAACTGTGTATAAATGTCACTCAACCTCTTTTTACCTCAGTTTCCTCATTTGTAAAATGGGGATAATAACATCACCTATCTCTAAATGGTGTTGTGAAGCTCAAGTAAGATAACATTGTGACATAACAAATGAAGTGCTTTGCATAGTTCCTGGAATATAGTAAGTGCTATATTTGTTCAATTTTTTCAGTCATGTCCAACTCTTCGGAACCACATTTGGGATTTTCTTTTCTTTTTAAAATTTTTTATTAAAACATTTTATTTATAAAGCATATGCATGGGTAGTTTTCCAATATTGACCCTTGCAAAGCCTTTTGTTCCAAAATTTTCCCCTTCTTCCCCTCACTCCCTCCCCTATTTGGCAGGTAGTCCAAAACATGTTAACTATGTTGAAATACATGTTAAATCCAATATATACACACACATATTTATACAGTTATCTTGCTGCACTAGAAAAATCAGATCAAGAAGGGAGAAAAAGAAAAATTGAGAAAGAAAATGAAATGTAAGCAAGCAACAACAAAAAAGAGTGAAAATGCTTTGTTGTGTTCCTCACTCAATTCCCATAGTCCTCTCTCTGGGTGTAGATGGCTCTCTTTGTCACTGAACAATGGAACATTGCTGAAGAGAGCCATGTCCATCAGAATTGATCATTGAATGGTCTTGTCATTGCCATGTATAATGATCTCCTGGTTCTGCTCATTTCACTCAGCATCAGTTCCTGTCAGTCTCTCCAGTCTCTCTGAAATCATCCTGCTGGTTGTTTCTTACAGAACAATAGTATTCTATAGCATTCATGTACCATAATTTATTCAGCCATTCTCCACTTGATGGACATTCACTCAGTTCCCAGTTTCTTGCCACTACAAAAAGGGCCACCACAAACATTTTTGCACATGTGAATCCCTTTCCCTTCTTTAAGATCTCTTTGGGATATAGGCCCAGTAGAAACTCTGCTGGATCAAAGGGTATGCATAGTTTGATAACTTTTTTGAGCATAATTCCAAATTGCTCTAGGGAACGGTTGGCTCCATTCACAGTTCCATCGACAGTGTATCAGTGTCCCAGTTTTCCCTCATCTTCTCCAACATACATCATTATTGTTTCCTGTCATCTTAGCCAATCTGACAGGTGTGTAGTGGTATCTCAGATTTGCCTTACTGTGCATTTCTCTGATCACTAGTGATTTGGAGCATCTTTTCATATGACTACAAATCATTTCAATTTCTTCATCTGAAAATTATCTATTCATATCCTTTGACCATTTATCAACTGGAGAATGGCTTGAACTATTATAAATTTGAGTCAATTCTCTACATATTTTAGAAATGAGGCCTTTATCAGATCCTTTGGATGTAAAAATGTTTTCCCATTTTATAGCTTCCCTTCTAATCTTGTCTGCATTCGTTTTGTTCGTACGAAACCTTTTTAACTTAATATAATCAAAATTATCTATTTTGTGATCAATAGTGATCTCTAATTCTTCTTTGGTCACAAATTCCTTCCTCTTCCATAGATCTGAGAGGTAAACTATCCTATGTTCTTCTAATTTGTTTATAATATTATTCTTTATATCCAGATCATGAACCCATATCGACCTTATCTTGGTGTACGGTGTTAGGTATGGGTCTATGCCTACATTCTGCCATAGTCGTTTCCAATTTTCCCAGAAGTTTTTGTCAAATAGTGAGTTCTTATCCCAAAAGCTAGGGCCTTTAGGTTTGTCAAATACTAGATTGCTATAGTCATTGACTATTTTGTCCTATGAACCTAACCTATGCCACTGACCTACTTCTCTGTTCCATATCCAGTGCTGAATGGTTTTGGTAACTGCTGCTTTATAATACAGTTTTAAATCTGGTACAGCCAGGCCACCTTCATTTGCTTTTCTCTTCATTAATTCCTTTGAAATTCTTGACCTTTTGTTCTTCCACGTGAATTTTGTTATTTTTTCTAGGTCAATAAAATAGTTTCTTGGGAATTTGAATGGTAGCACTAAATAAATAGATTAGTTTAGGGAGTATTGTCATCTTTGTTATTTTTGCCAAACCTATTCAAGAGCACTTGATATTTTTCCAGTTGCTTAGATCTGACTTTTTTTGTGTATGTGGAAAGTGTTTTGTAGTTTTGTTCATGTAGTTCCTACTTTCCCTTGGCAGATAGATTCCCAAATATTTTATACTATCAACAGTTATTTTAAATGGAATTTCTCTTTGCATTTCTTGCTGTTGATTTTGTGGGTGATTTATAAAAATGCTGATGATTTGTGTGGGTTTGTTTTGTATCCTGCAACCTTGCTAAAGTTGTGGATTATTTCTAATACATTTGAGGTTTTCTTGGTAGAGATGCTGGAGTGGTTTGCCATTATACAGAAACTGAGGCAAACAGGGTAAAGTGACTTGGAAAGGCTGAATTTGAATTCAGGTCTCAGCTATCCATTTTGCCATTTACCTAAGTGCTTTATACATGTTAGCTACTATTATCATTATTTTAAAAAATTATGTGGCCATCTTATAGTTTGTAGAATTCAGTCCCATGTTGGAAAAAAAAAATTACCCTTATTTAATAGAACACTGAAAACTATCAGCCAGAAAGCAGGCCTGTGCGAAGGCCCTTGGCATCTTTCTAATTTTATCCGATAAATACCAGCTCCATCATCAACATTCAAGCATTTCTGTTGTCAGGAATAAATGCTTTCAACATCCTCAGAAATAATGGTCAAATTTTATCTATTAATAGTAAACTAGGCCTTAATCTCTAATTAAACTGATTTTTGCTGACAGCTTTTTAGATCTGCTTCCTGGAAATGCAAATATTCTGAACTGTTTGGCAACCTTCCTGATGATGGCTTATGCGTCTGCCATCCTAGACCAATCAATGTGAGGTCAGAGAGGAGCAGAGCTGTGCTGGTCGCTGGAGAATTCAGTTTTTGGATCTTCTACTCAAAGATCATCTGCTGAAAAAAAAAAAAAGACCATCTTCTAACTTCAAGAGGATGTATCTCTTCATTGCCAGTGAATCAACACATTTATTAAGGGCCAACCAAATGGGGGTGATGTCTGTTGTGTTTTACCAGATTGTTGAGAGGATCAGTCAATCAACAAGTAATAGTTAGGGGAAAACAGGAATTTGATCAGCTATGTAGTCCTGTCCGCATTTAGTCTCAAGTGACCACTGCCTTCACATGTGTCCCTTGGGGAGAATTGTCTAAGCTCCCCATTTATTGCTCTATCTCCAATATGGCAGAAAGAGAAGATATACTTCCAATGGAAAGTCATTGGAGGAGTCTGATGTAGCTTTGGGGAGTGCTGGGCTTCTTGGCCCCGGGACCAGATCTTCCCTATAACTCTTTGTACAGGTTTCAGGGACCATGTAAAGGAGGCAGGCGTCTGGATCCCAGCTACCATTTTATTTCCTTCTCTTATGGGATAACCCTGGCTCGGCCTCAGTGCCACGCCCGTCTCTTTTAAGCATTTCAATTGCTCAGAGGTTCCTCCCTCTGTGCCCTGCTGGGAGATATCTCCAGAAGGTTCTGGCCAGGAGAATTCTTGTCATGGAACATGGCATCACTTAGCATAGCACAGTGGAAAAAATACTGGACCTGGGGGGAGAGAACCCGAGTTCAAATCCTCCTCTGGCACATTCTACTTGTGTGATCTTAGTCAAACAACTTGACTTTTCAGGGCTTGGATTTCCTGATCTGTCAAATCAGGGGGTAGGACTGGATGACCTTTCTGATTCCCATCTACTTCTACCCCGGTGATCCCATTATCTGCAGTCTGTGTCTACACATTTTAAGCTGCATAAGGATGGGGCTCTTTTATTAAATTTAATTAATTTATTAAATTTATTAACTGAGAAATAGTTACTATTTCCATGTGCCCCAAACTGTGCTAAATGTTTGGTGAGGAATAAACAAATTTGTTCATGAGGGTGGTATAAATAATTCTTTCCTGAAGCTTTAAGAAAAAATCACTATTCCTTTTCAAGGATCCCCTTTTAAAGTGCTCCATATAGATAAAATCTCATTCAATATTCTGTGGAATGTTAGCAGATAGGGCTATTATTATCCCCATTTTCCAGATGAGGAAACTGAGAGAGACAGCCATTCACTAATTGGTCCAGGATCAGACAGCTAGGAAATGTCTGAGACTGGATTTGAATGGGATCTTCCTGATTAGACAGCAAACATTTATTCAGCCCCTACTGTGTGTCAGGTCTGGTGATACAAAGAAAGGCACAACACTGACCCAAGAGACGGAATCAGTCAGTGTAGACAAGAGCTCGTTTGGACCCTCGGACACGTATGCCCCACTAGGCCCCGGCAGGCGCCCCCCTCCCGTTGGCGAGTGGAAACAGGCAGCATGTCCAGAGCCCACTCTGGGCATCAGAGCGCGGGGCCAGCTTCCCAGGCTACACCGTGGCACCCAGGGATAGACGGGCGCCAGGTAGTCTCCAGGTCCTCCGAGGCGCTCTGGGCGCTACCGTCTCCTCCCGCCGCCAGGGGACACCAGAGCGCCGCGGCAGCCCCTCCTCTCCTTGTCAGGCGCTCCTGGAGGCGGCATCATACGCGCGCGCGAGATGGCGAAGAGAATAGGGCAGGCAGGGGAGAGGCGGAGCCAGAGGGCAGGAAATAGGGGCGGAACCCCCTTGAGGGACCGGAAATGGTTGGGTGGGGCGGCACCTGGGGCCGCGAGGCCAAAACCTGGGCCCTACGGGGAGGGCGGGTTTGCGCCTGCGCGCGGGACTTTCCGAACCGGGGACTTCGGGGTCAGTACTCGGGGTGACGGTGCGACACCTCGTCGCTTGGCTTGGGGGCCGGGGGTCCCGGTGAGGGCCCGAGGGGCCGTGGGGGCGGGTCTGACCGGGCAGGGACTAGGGCGTTTGTGTCGAAGGGAACCGGGGGTCGGCAGGGGGCGGGACCTGCGGGGCAGGCGCCAGGAGACCGTCTCCTAGTGACGTGCTTAGGCCCACGCAGACCAGGAGGAGCCGGGCCGGGGCAAGTGCTGGGTTCGAATTTAGTATTTTCCCGTATGATCTTGTGTGATCTAAGTCACTTCACCAGCCTGTTTCCTCCGATGTCTGATGGAGAGGCTCGGACCCCGCGGACTCAGAGAGCTCCTGATCCGATAATAAGAACCGTGCCAGGGAGTAAGGCTGCCTGATGGCCCCAAGCCCTGCGGACACAAACACAGGAGCTCCGTCTGGCCACAGTAACAGTGAGGGTCACAGTGGGGTCGGTGACATTGTAGCAACGACAGTCATAAATTAGCCACAGTAACAGTAGCGAAGGATCCTGAGGCCCAGTGACATGGTGGCCCCAGTAACAGTAGTGAGGGATACAGTGTGGCCCCGTGGGGGGCAGTGACATTGTAGCAGCAATCACCGTAATGGTGGATACAGTGTGGCCCAATGGGATCAGTGACGTTGTAGCAACAAAATAGTAACAGTAATGAAGGACACTGTGGCTCAGTGTGGGGCAGTGACATAGTAGCAGCAATAACAGTAGTGAGGGACCCAGTGTGGCTGGGGAAGGGGTTCAGTGACATTCTAGCAACGACAATAATAAATCATCCACAGTAACAGTAGTGAGGGACACAGTGTGGCCCAGTGGGGTCGGTGACATTGTAGCAACAACAGTAATGAATTAGCCACAATAACAGTAGCAAAGGATCCTGTGGCCCAGGGACATGGTAGCCCCAGTAACAGTAGTGAGGGACACAGTGTGGCCCAGTGGGGGGCAGTGACATTGTAGCAACAACAGTAATGAATTAGCCACAGTAACAGCAGCGAAGGATCCTGTGTCCCAGACATGGTAGCCCCAGTAACAGTAGTGAGGGATACGGGGTGACCCAGTGGGGGGCAGTGACATTGTAGCAGCAATAACCATAGTGGTGGGCACAATGTGGCCCAATGGGGTTAGTGACGTTGTGGCAACAAAATAGTAACAGTAACAGTAATGAAGGACACAGTGTGGCTCAGTGTGGGGCAGTGATATAGTAGCAGCAGTAACAGTGGTGAGGGACACAGTGTGGCTCAGTATGGGGCAGTGACATAGTAGCAGCAGTAACAGTAGTGAGGGACACAGTGTAGTTCAGGTAACAGTAACAGTAGTTAGGGACATATGTGGCCCAGTGAATAATGGTGACATTGTAGCAACAATAACATAGGGACACAATGTGGTCCAGTAAGTAGAGGGAACATTGTAGCAACAACAGTAGTGAAGGACACATCCTTGCATAGTGTGTGGCGCTAATATTGTAGCAACCACAGCAACATTCAGTTTCAGTCTTATCCAATTCTTTGGGATCTGGGGTTTTCTTGGCAGACAGTGGAGTTTTTGCCATTCCTTTTCCAGTCCATCTGACAGATAAGGAAATTGCAGACAGGCTGAAATGACTTGCTCAGGCTCACAAACTAATAAGGATCTAAGGCTAGATTTGAACTCAGGTCTTTCTGACTCAAGGCTTGACCCTCAATGCACTATGGTGCTCTTTAGTTGCCCCCATGTAGCAATAGAAATTCATAATGATGACAGTGATAATGATAGTCAGCCTGAAGCCTGGAAGACCTGGGTGCCTCCCACATATCCTGGCTATGTGAAAAGTGATTCAAGCTCCTCTAAGACTGAGTTGTGGCCAAAGCTGATCTGCCTTGACAGGAGTTCCCCTTTCCAATAACATTGGAGGTTCAGTCTTGACTCCAGCATTAAGGGAGACAGGGAATCTGTCCAGGAAGGGAGATTTCGGGTTGCAGGCTGGGGTAGGAAAAGAAATGAATTCTTTTTTCTTCATATTCCATGGACTTCTCAGGATGTTCCCCACTGGGGAGCACACAGTGTAGGTTCAAATCCTTCCCTTTTGCTAGTTGGTGACTCCTGGCAAATCGCTAAGCCCTAGTTTCACCATCTCTAAAATGGAGATGATATCTGCAGTATCTCCCTCCCGAGGTTATTGAGAAGCCCATAGGAGATGTCAGTCAGCAAGCTTTTATTAAATACTTTCTATTTGACAACTCTGTGATAAGCTCTGAGGATAGGAAGAAAACCTAAATATGTTTTGCAGATCTTAAAGGGCTTTTCTCCTAAGGAGAGTGAGGACTAAATGTAAACAACCCAATAAATATACAAAATATGTACAGGGTAGATGAAAGGGACTGAGGGCGAGGATATTAGCTGCTGGGGTTGGGGAAGGGTCACTCGGTAATTAGCAGAGCTAAATTTAAACTCCAGTCTCTTGATCTGAAATCTGGCACACCTGGCACAGGGTAGTTGCTTGATGAATATTGAGTTGAGCTCTTGTGAGGGGTCTGAGGGAAAGGGCCCAGAAGTGGAGGGAGAGAGGAGAATAGGTGGGTATGGGAGGAGAGCAAGCATGAAGGGCTCAGAAGGGGAATTTTGAGATAATTGCTCCCCCTTTGGTAGTATTTAAGGTTTATTAAGCAGTTTCAGTAGCCTTTAAGATGGGTCCTGGATATTAGAACCTCTGTTTTATAGGGAGAAACTGAAGCTCCAAGTCGAGAATTGTCCCAGGTCAGGCTCAATGTAGAAAAACCAAACTTCCTTCCTGCGCTTCTTTTTACTGGTCTGGGTGCTGGGGATCAGGGTCAGTTGTGTGTTTAGTCTGGAAAGTCCTCCCCTGCTCCCACAGCCTTAGCCAGCCTACTTCCATGGCACTGGGGATTGATTTTTGGTCGATTTTGATCTTCATAAAGAAGCATTGTGTCCATCAGTGTTTCCCCCCTTCTCCCTGAAACATTTTCCTTTCTTCTCAGGGTCTGGAAAAGGCCTCAGTCACTGATACAACCTGTTTCAAGTCCACCAATGATTAACGCACTACAAATTCATAAGCTTCCAAAGTAAATAAAGTAAAAATCTCAATTCAATGGCTCTAGATCCTTTTAAACTCAGGACCCTGTCTATAAGAGCCTTTTCATCCACCACCTCAAAATACTGCCCCAGTGAAATGGAAGCCCAGTGGACAGCAGCCAGCATCCTTGCCCTGGGAGGAGAATTCCAGGGGGGATGAAAATAGCCTCAGGAGCTGTGGGCCAGGCTGGATCTGGAGCAGAGAGGCCTTCCTCAAAGGGCACGAGCAAGGGCACCCCTACCCTTACCTCAGACCTGAGCCAGGTAGCAGGACAGACTGAGGTCTGCTCAAGTGGGTTTGGGGCCCCTCCTTGGTGGGTGGACTTTGCTCGAATGATTATTTAAAGTACTGTCCTATTTTTGCCAATCTGACAGCTGTTTCCATAGAAACTGGAGAAGAGACAGGCGCTTTCAGCAGAGTTGTTAAACCTGTCTTCGAGGCTTCAGCTGTGAATGCCAGGCAGTGTTGGACAGGCTCGTTTTGAAATAATCTTTTAAAAATTAAGGCTCTAAAATGTTCTCAAAGACCATAAAGATTCAATTGTTTAATGAGCTAAAATGATTAAATTAACAAAGAATCTTACAAATTCATCAGCTTTGCTAGTTAGCCTGCTAGAATTCTTTTGATGTAAATTTATGGAAGCCTTTGATTTGTTCTCAAGCCTTACATCTTTCTATCAGTATGTATAATCTGGTATTTGGTTCTGTAGCAGTAAATTTCTTTCTCAAATAAAGGGAAGATTATAAATTAAGAAATATTGCTATTCCCTGCTTGTAGGCATTGCAAATGGTGTTCCGAGGATCTTTCTGTACACTATAACAGTGCAGCAGGCATTTATTATGCACTTATAATATAAATGCAAGGTGTTGCGCTTAGTCCTGATTACTGCTTGGTTCTTATCCTCAAGGAACTTGTGATAGGAAGATGTCTTGAAGATGTCTTGAAGACACAGCTGCTGGGCTATAGAGGAGAGAGATATATAGAGAGGGGAGGTAGGAACAGTGCCAGCAGTCATTTCCTTGCTCAGGAAGCTTCAGGGATTCCTTCTTGTGAGTAGCTTTTAAAGCCTTTTGTGGTTTGACTCCATCTCCCCTCCAAGCTTGTGGTTGAGGACTTCCCTCCGTTTACCTGCCCCTTTTTTCTGTTTCCAGTATCTACCACCTTTGTTCCTTTCCAGGGACTGCCTCTCCTGCTGGGTAGTCTCCCCCCTCATCTCTGTCTGCTAAGATTTCTAGTTTCTTTGAAAACTCAGGTGGGATATACTTTCTTTTATTTTTTTTAATATTTTATTTTACTTCATAATAACTTTATATTGACAGAATCCATGCCAGGGTAATTTTTTTACAACATTATCCCTTGCACTCGCTTCTGTTCCGATTTTTCCCCTCCTTCCCTCCATCCCCTCCCCTAGATGGCAAGCAGGCCTATATATGTTAGATATGTTGCAGTATATCCTAAATACAATATATGTTTGCAGAACCGAACAGTTCTCTTGTTGCACAGGGAGAATTGGATTCAGAAGGTAAAAATAACCTGGGAAGAAAAACAAAAATGCAGATAGTTCACATTCGTTTCCCAGTGTTCTTTCTTTGGGTGTAGCTGCTTCTGTCCATCATTTATCAATTGAAACTCAGTTAGGTCTCTTTGTCAAAGAAATCCACTTCCATCAGAATACATCCTCATACAATATCGTTGTTGAAGTGTATAATGATCTCCTGATTCTGCTCATTTCACTTAGCATCAGTTCATGAAAGTCTCTCCAAGCCTCTCTGTATTCTTCCTGCTGGTCATTCCTTACAGAACAATAATATTCCATAACATTCATATACCACAATTTACCCAACCGTTCTCCAATTGATGGGCATCCATTCAATTTCCAGTTTCTAGCCACTACAAACAGGGCTGCCACAAACATTTTGGCACATACAGGTCCCTTTCCTTTCTTTAGTATCTCTTTGGGATATAAGCCCAATAGAAACACTGCTGGATCAAAGGGTATGCACAGTTTGATAACTTTTGGGGAATAATTCCAGATTGCTCTCCAGAATGGTTGGATTCGTTCACAACTCCACCAACAATGCACCAGTGTCCCCGTTTTCCCGCATCCCCTCCAACATTCATCATTATTTTTTCCTGTCATCTTAGCCAATCTGACAGGTGTGTAGTGGTATCTCAGAGTTGTCTTAATTTGCATTTCTCTGATCAATAATGATTTGGAACACTCTTTCATATGAGTGGTAATAGTTTCAATTTCATCCTCTCGAAAATTGTCTGTTCCATATCCTTTGACCATTTATCAATTGGAGAATGGCTTGATTTCTTATAAATCTGAGTCAATTCTCTATATATTTTGGAAATGAGGCCTTTACCAGAACCTTTAACTGTGAAGATGTTTTCCCAGTTTGTTGCTTCCCTTCTAATCTTGTTTGCATTAGTTTTATTTGTACAAAGGCTTTTTAATTTGATGTAATCAAAATTTTCTATTTTGTGATCAGTAATGGTCTCTAGTTCATCTTTGGTCACAAATTTCTTTCTCCTCCACAAGTCTGAGAGATAAACTATCCTATGTTTCTCTAATTTAGTTATAATCTCGTTCTTTATGCCTAGATCATGGACCCATTTTGATCTTATCTTGGTATATGGTGTTAAGTGTGGGTTCTTGCCTAATTTCTGCCATACTAATTCCCAGTTATCCCAGCAGTTTTTATCAAATAATGAATTCTTATCCCCAAAGTTAGGATCTTTGGGTTTGTCAAACACTAGATTGCTATAGTTGACTATTCTGTCTTGTGAACCTAACCTTTTCCACTGATCCACTAATCTATTTCTTAGCCAATACCAAATGGTTTTGGTGACTGCTGCTTTATAATATAATTTTAGATCAGGTACAGCTAGGCCACCTTCATTTGATTTTTTTTTTTTTTTCATTAATTCCCTTGAGAGTCTCGACTTTTTATTGTTCCATATGAATTTTGTTGTTATTTTTTCTAGATCATTAAAATGTTTTCTTGGAAGTCTGATTGGTATAGCACTAAATAAATAGATTAGTTTAGGGAGTATTGTCATCTTTATTGTATTCGCTTGGCCTATCCAAGAGCACTTAATATTTTTCCAATTATTTAAGTCTGACTTTATTTATGTGGAAACTTTTTTGTAATTTTGCTCATATAATTCCTGACTTTCCTTTGGTAGATAAGATTCCCAAATATTTTATGCTATCAACAGTTATTCTGAATGGAATTTCTCTTTGTATCTCTTGCTGTTGGATTTTGTTGGTGATGTATAAAAATGCTGAGGATTTATGGGGATTTATTTTGTATCCAGCTACTTTGCTAAAATTATGAATTATTTCTAATAGCTTTTTAGTAGAATCTCTGGGGTTCTCTAGGTATACCATCATATCATCTGCAAAGAGTGATAGTTTGGTTTCCTCATTGCCTACTCTAATTCCTTTAATATCTTTCTCGACTTTTATTGCAGAGGCTAGTGTTTCTAATACAATATTGAATAATAATAGTGATAGTAGGCAACCTTGCTTCACTCCAGATCTTACTGGGAAAGGTTCCAGTTTTTCCCCATTGCATATGATGCTTACTGAAGGTTTTAAATATATGCCCCTGACTAAGGAAAAATCCATTTATTCCTATGCTCTCAAGTATTTTTATGGGATATACTTTCTTACAGGAGAAGTTCTTTGACTGTTTGGGGAAGACTTTGGATCCTTTCAGGTTCTGAAAATAATCGAAAGAAATATTCAATTTCAGCTAGAGTTTAATGAAAATAAAGGTCTAGTATTTTTCTGATCCATGTTCTTAGAACCCTTTTAGGGTCAATTGACCACAAAATCCTTGTCCTTCAGGAAGACTATGTGAATTTCCTAGCTATTAATGTCTTTGCCCCAGAAATTATTTTGATTATATTATAGATGAAATTTTCTAAGTACTTACTGTTTTTCCTCAAAAGGATGTAAGCTTCTTGAGGATAGGAACTGTTTCGGTTGTGTATTTATATCCCTCAATGTAGCATAGTACCAAATATGGTATGTGCTTAATGAAATTAAATAAGTGTTCTGAAGAAAACTGGAGAGGTCAGAGAAAGTGTAGTATATAAATCACTTGTCAGCCTCTCCCATTTCCTTTCCCATAAATAAAATGTTTATTTTCTCATGTAATTTTTTAAAATGTTATATCAGGAATTCAAAATTATAAATTGGAAAAGTGGTGGAGATGCTTTTCATCTTTCAGATTTAACCCAGAAGGTGGCCTGTTAAGATTTTATTAGATTCTCAAGAAAATATGTCAACTTATGGGTGGGAAAAGATTTAAATTTAAAAATAACATTGTGATGGTCATTACAAATACACACTTTGGTGTATTTGTAAGAAAAGGAGACTTAAGTAGTAATAGCTTACATTTATCTACTTTTAAGGTTTGTAGGTCCTTAAATCATCTTGTTCTTTCATTTTTACAATAATCCTGAAAAGTTGGTGCTATTGTTAGCCCAATTTTACAGATGAAAAAACAGTCCTTCAAAGGTTAAGTGACTTGCCTAAGATCTCAAGGTGGATGAGAATCTGAATTAGGATTTCACAAAGCTCTTGTGTTTCCAAATACACCTTGATCCATTTCACTTTCATTCCCAGAATCTGATAGGTCTGCTTTTTGGGAGGAATGAGTAAGGTGACTATTTGAAAACAAAATAGGAACTTGAACCCTTCTCCCAAAATGGGGATATTCTTCTGTTTTTCTATAGTCTTTTTTAGAAGTGGTTAGCCTAATATAGGGCTTTCTTGGCTTGCTATGGAGATTCTTGTTGTTAGTCCTTTGTTTTGGAAGTGATGGATGCCTTCATGAGGGATGTCTTTAATTGTCAGTGTCTCCTTTCCTGAGTCATAGTAGTCCAGTGGTGTGACAAAAGTCAGGATGACTGGCGGTGGCTTGGGATGCAGTGATGATGACCTTGCCTTCTGATGGCTGACTGAGCTCTAGGTGCTCCACGGTGCCTGCTTCAGCATCCTTTGTGGCCATTTGGAACAAATTGTTGCGTCTGCCCATTCTGCCAGGGAAAGTCATGTGCTTGGAGTATATCCCCTAACACGACTGATGGGTCTGAGGCCTGTTGATTACCTTCAGCCTGGTTTAGCTGATGGCTTATCAGATGTGTTGGCTGTGGGTGCTACAGGATTTTGGGAGCCACAGATGAGAGTTGGGTGAAGGTGGACACCAAAAGTAAATGAACATCCCTGACAAGGGGCTGTTAAAGCCCTCACACCGGAAGTGCTGAACATTCCACCTAAATTAGGAAATGAGGTCATATCTTGATTGAAGTGACTGCTTGCTTTAGGCTGATAAGAAATACCCACATAGAGAAGTGGGTAGATAGATCTGTGGATATTTAGAGAGAGCATTAAAAAAACATTTTTTTTTGTCCTGTGTCAGATTTTAAGGCTAGAGCTGGAAATATAGATAAAAGGGGGGAAAAGATATTTTCTCTCTTCCAGGAGCTTACATTTTAACGGTATGTGTGAATCCCCAAAGGACCCAATGGAGGTATGGGGTAAGGTGGAAAAGTCTGGAAAGTTCCAGAACAGAGCTGAGAGGATTGATGGCCTAGGCTCTTCCTGCAGTACTGTTCCCTGGGAGGGCTTCACCTTTCAGAAGAGGGCCAAGGGCAGAGATGCCTTTCGAGAAGATAGAGCTGAATAGAGCTTTTTTTGTGGCTTTGGCCAATTTTTAGCTTGTGCATGTTATTGTGGGGAAGTCTTCCCCCACAGTTGTAAGTGGATGTTAGACCATTGTATTGTTAACATTTTAGGATAATTATAATTTGGGTGAATCTGTTAACGATTAGAAATAAAGGATTTCAAGTTTTGCTATTTTTAAAAAATAGTGCCCCTGCCTAGGGAAGTAACTAACAGCGATTTTTAAAATTGCTTTCGATGTACCAGACATGGAGCTAGTGCTGGGGGCACATGTATAAAGAATCCCTGCTTGAGACGAGTGTCTTGGGGAGAAGGAGATGGTCCTTTTGTCTCGTGGGAGAGAACTGTCCCTTTCTTCATTGAAACATCAGATTTCATATGGCATGGAGCTGGTACAGAACTCACTTCACTACCTGGGACGCAGTTAGCTCCCAACTGTGCTTTCCCTAGCTCTCTAGCAGGTACGGAGATCCTTGTTGCTATCAGATTATCTTCAGTCTTGACAACTCACATACACATCGTGCTTTAAGAATTCATAGAACATTTTCTTCCAGACCTTCCTTGGAGATAGGATCCTTGATTTTGAGTAGAAGATCACTTCCTTACATTTTACAGATGAAGAACAAGGTCCAGGGAGGTCTCATGACTCACTTAGCAGTTTCAGGCTTTGCTTCAAAGACAGTCTTCCCCTCATGTTCTCAGATGGGCTCTCATGGGCTGTTTCAGTCTAGGATTCCATTTTTCACATGAGAAAGTTGAATCTCAGAGAGGCGACGTGACTTGACCGTAGCTAACTAGATCTGGAGCTGGGACTTGTTAGGTCCGGCCTTCCTTATTTTTCCTGTGTTTGCAAAAATTGTTTCCTATTGTACCAAATTCTAATTAAATTTTTTCAGTGAACAAAAATCAGTTTTCCCCCTGCTCACCTCCCTCCCCTCCTCCCCCTCAGCCAAACCCTTGTTACAAACAGTCATGCAAGAATGGCTGGTAGTGCCCAAAAGAGGCACAAGCATCCCATTCTGCACTAAATCCATCATCGTTCTGGCAGGAAAGAAGGTATTACCGAAGGTAGAAGGGATATGATTTGGATGAAGAAGTCTGAGAGGGATCCTTAGGTGGAAGGATGAGAGTGTGGAGGGAAGCAGAAATGTTGGTGTTGAGGGGCGGAGACCGAAGGGAGCTACTTTCTTGTGGCTTTGAATTCCATGTTTTAGAAAATTCCTTACAATCTAACTTGGATTCAGTCGGGGATTCAATCTTGCCTGGGGTTCTCTGTGACTTTTCTGCTGTTTAGAAGGATTAAGGAAAACCTGCCATGGGGGATTCAGAAGTCACTCACTTGGTCTAAAGAGACCCTCCAGCAAAGAGACGCTTAATGTCAATGCTTAAATGGTGTGCTCTGGTGAAGCTGCACAGGAACCCTCCAGATTGGTACATGGGCACATTTGGGGCTTTTCTACCATGGCAGAGTTTCAGAAACCTTGGAATGCTGGCCTTTTATCCTGCCCAATATGTCCATGGTGGAAAGTACTGATGAACTCCGGGTTCAGAGACCATACCTACTTTTACCCCTTTTGATATGACTCAATGGTCTGCCTCTACATATCTTTCAGCCAGAACAACTCACAAAGGAGTCTGCTTAGGTGTGGAGGGGTGGTGACCTGTATCAGTGGAAACGCCTCTGAGAGATGCGCATCCTGAAGCCTTGACGGTGTCCATGAAGCATGTGGGAGAACGGACATCTCCCATTCCTCTGGCTTCTGTATCATCCTCCTTCCTGAGCTCCTTTAGCAGGACTTCGTGTGACGTCACGTTTTGTTGTTTTGGCTGATTGTTTCAGGTACTTTGGGTCTTGGCTCAGATGGATTTTTATGCTCATGTCTGTGAGGGCCAGGGCTGTGTGCTAAGTTTCCTTTGTCTCATCCGTGCTCAGAGCTTGGAGGCTCTCAGAAAATCCAGCTCTGTGACATATGGTTTTAGGATGTCTGGACTGAGCCCTTAAAAAATTTTTTTTTTCCGGTTTTGTTCTTATGAATTTGCTAACCATTAACAAACACGACTTCCTTAGAAAAGAACAGAAAAAGAAGATCGCTCTTAGGTATAGCTTCTGAGAAAAAGTCTTAAATTCAAACTATTTATAGCACTGCCCTCTGGGTTTTCTTCTGAGTTTTTTTTTCTGGTTTTTTTTTTTTTTTCATCATATTTTTCTATCCTTAGTCCATTTACTTCTTTTCTTTTTTCTCCCCCTGAGGCAATTAGGGTTAAGTGACTTGCCCAGAGTCACACAGTTAGGAAATGTTAAGTGTCTGAGCTCAGATTTGAACTCAGGTCCTCCTGACTTCAGGGTTGATGCTCTATCCACTATGCCACCTAGCTGCCCCTAGTCCATTTATTTCAATAAACATTTGTTAAGTGCCTGCTGTGTGCAGATTATTATTATTTTTTAAAAAGCCCTCAGGGCAGCTAGATGGCACAATAGATAGAGTACCCTCTTTGGAGTTAGGAGGACCTGAGTTCAAATCCAGCCTCAGATACTTAACATATAAATATGACCATGGGCAAGTCACTTAACCCCAGTTGCCTTGCCAAAAAAACAAAAAAAACCAAAAAAAAAAAACAAAAAAACCCAAAAGGCCTTGACCTTAACCTGGAGTTAAAAGAATAAAATATACAGAAATAAGTAAATAAATGCAAAGTAATTTGAGGAATTTATGTTTTCTAACCCTAATCTTCTCAAAGTAGCATGTTAGATTATTCAAAAATTTTATTTTCATTTATTTAAATTTGATTAATATTTTATTTTTTCAGTGTCATGTAAAAACACATTTTAAATTGTTTTAAAATTTTTGAGTTGCCAATTCTCTTTCTTTCCTCCTCTCTCTACCCTCATTGAGGAGGCAATCGATTTGATATAGTTTATACATGTTCCGCCATGTAAAACATAATTTCATGTCAGTAATGTAAAAAACCAATCCTTTATTTTCTGTGTATTTTTCTAAATGTTTTGTTGGTGTTCTTCTCTAATTTTTTTTGTATCCTTTCACCCTCCTCCTCCTTTCCCAGCTCCCCAAGAATAAAAGCCTAGAAGTCCTGTTTTGTAACAAATGAGTATAATCAAACAAAACAAATTCACACATGGGTTGTATTTGAGAACATATGTCTCATTTGGCACCTTTATTCTATCACCTCTCTGTCAGAAGTGGGAAGTTTGTTTCACTTTCTGTTCTCTCTAATTGGTCATTGCATTGATTAGCCTCTGTAAGTCTTTCAGCATTGCTTTTCTTTACACAGTTTGTATTGCTTCTGGTTCTGCCAGAAGACCTGGCATCAGTCCCTGTTAATTCTCCCAGATTTCTCAGAATCTGTCCTTGTCATTTTTGATGGCACAAGGACTCTCAGTTCCCTTTTGGTTCTGTAACTGTCTAGTCCCATCCCATTTAGTGAATAGAAAACCACTTTGGTTCTAGTTCTTTGCTACAACAAATATTTTGTTCCTCTAGTCTTTTTTTTTAGTTATTTATTTATTTTTGGTACCTTCATCATATAAATCTAGGTGTGGTAAGACCGAGGCCTAGGGTATCGGTCACATGCCAGTGATGTTTTTTAGGTATGATTCTTTATTGTTTGTCAGAATAGTTGGATTAATTTGCTTTTCCACCAGCAGGAAGTTGTTGAGGCTGCCTTCTCACAACCTTCCAGCAATTGTCTTCTCCCTTTTTTGGGGCGTTTGCTTTAGCCAGTCTGATGGGAATGAGATGGAAACTCAGAGTTTTAATTCAATTTCTTTTATCATTCACAATTGGGAACATTTTTTCATGTAACTACTGATACTTCCTTTTTTTTTTTTTTTTTTTTTCACCAACCTGCCTCTTTATATAGTCTTTGCTCATTTATCTGTTGAGGAAATAGTTCTTTTTTGTGTCCTCTAAACTTGGATATCAGATCTTAAGTAGAGAAATTTGCTGCAAACGTTTTTTTTTTCCTCAGTTAACTTTTTCCCTTCTAATTCTGACAACACTTATTTTATTTGTAAGAAACTTCAATTTTACATGATCACAATACTCCATATTGTTGTCTGTGACACTTTCAATCCACCATAGTTGTGGTGTGACCATATATAATTGTTTGATTCTAACAGATTTGCCCTAATGTAGCTTACTTTATGTTCAAAAATGAAAAAAAAAATAAAATGAAAACTATGGGACATATCACTTTAAATATGGTAAAAATTTAGTATTTTTAATCCTCCTAATTTGTAGTTGGTAGAATTAGTCATTCCCATAGAGAATGGGCCAGAGTTTACAATTACTTGGTGATCAACCAAGGGGTAAATCACTGCTCTCAGCTACTGGGGAGGTAGGTCTCCCTGAGGGAGCTCACACCCTAACTAGGAAGGCCACATCACAGACAGAACTCTGTAAGTGTACATGCTAGATAAATATGAAGGGAAGCAGTGCCGTCATTAAATCCAGGGTAGTTTGGGACAATCAGAAAAGCTTTGCAGGAAGAGGATTGGCAGAGGAAGGAAGAAGTACAGCATTCTGGGGCTTAGCTCTCAGTGTGAAAGCTTCCCATGGATGGAAAGGGAAAGTGGTGTGTGAGAAGCAGAGTGAAGGTCAGTTTGGCTGCTTCAGGGGTGAGGGAGTCTAGTGGAGCTAGAAAGGTGGGCTGGGCCAAGGGCTTGAGTTTTCTGAGCAAAACTGAGGAGTCTTAATGGCACTGACAATTCTACATCTAAGATACTTGATTTGGCAGAAAGTAGGGAGAGACACTGGCCTGGGAGATCAATCAGGGGAGGTGGTGATGTTGACGTTGGCTTTGTGAGCAGAAAAAGATCAAATGGCAACCATGTTATGCAGGCAAAAGCAGATAGGTTGGGTAGTGATATTTGGGATGAGCAGAGGGAGGGGCTCACATATCAGTGAACAAAGTCTCTTTTTATTGTGCATGTGTGGACTGAAGGGGCAACGGGGGAAATAGATCAAAGGACCGGATATTTCAGGGGCTTTTATTCTAGTTGCAGATAATTGTCAGTAGTGAGTTAGATATCGATGCCATTGGGAGCTTCCAGGAGGAAGCAGGTCAGTGTCTTTTCTGTGCCCAAGACTTAATGTTTCCAGTTGACATAGAAAGTTACTCACCACTTTTTGCAGATCTTCAGATTGGCAATAATTTTTGGTATTCCTCAGTGTTTTCTTCAATCTTAGTTCCTCATCTGAACCTTTGGGTTGGCCAGCATCCATTCTTCATTTTGGGGGGGATGAAAAAGGGGATGGCTAGTCCTATGCTGACCCTCTGGGATTTTTCAAAACAGAGCCCCTGTGCCTGGTCTATCCCATTGGAACTCTACTGCATGAAGCTGGACTGGGCTGGTTTCTTTGGGCATTCTCCAGCCCTTCCGCAGACCCCACTCTACCTCACCCATAAATCTCACCATTTGGGGCTTTCTTAGGGGACCTCCTATGACTGAGATAAATAGTTTCTATGTCCATAGCCACCAAGAGCTCTCTAGGGAGAGGAGGGACATCTTGGGAAGCCAAGATATGAATTCTCTACATAACCAAATCACTTATTACGTGGACCATTTTTTCCTGTGTGACAATGGACTCCTTTTTTATTTTCCCAAATTTTCATCTCTCTTCCCCTTTATTTCATGGCCCAGACTCTCTATAACCTTTCTAAGTGTTTGGTGATCAGAACAGTTTGGGAAATACTCCACTGTTATCATTTGTGTCATTGAAAGGTATGTCTGAAGGCAGCAGCGTGGGGAAACACTTGGGTCATTTTAATTGGAAATGTGCTAAATGAACCCAATATACCTGTTACATAAATACGATTCTCACTTTAAGTTGCAGGTATTTTCCAGATTTATTTATAGTGTCCTTTCTGTGTTCTAGGGTAATCAAGCAAAAGAAAAAATGAACACCATCTGTGGCCTACAGTCTGCTAGTAGAAACTGTGTTTTCTTTAGGTTAACATCACTGACTGATTGGAAAAACTCTTTCAGAGCATATTGGTCTTTTCCTTCAAAGAATCATCATCAGGTACTGGTGAATTGTATGGGGGACAAATGCCAAGGAAAAAGCCTGAGGAAGAACTGTGTATCGAGAGGAAGTTCTCTCTTTGCTAGGACCTATAATAACAGCCAGAGATGGCTTTTAAGTGGCTGGAGCAGAGAAACTTGGAAGAGGATGAGCAGCTGCTCTGGGTGGCCCTACTTCTCTTGGAGGCAGGGCTCCACAGAGAGAGGCACTGTCCTGGCTCTCTCAGGATTTGAACCTGGGAAGTTGTTTCCTGTGAAAGGGATGAACGATGTCAACAGCTTCCACACGTCATCGAGGCTTCGGGCTGCACCTGTTCCTCTTCTCTGGATCATTCTTAAGCCAATACAGAAACTTCTTGCAATCATTATTGGCAGGTGAAGTACTCAGTTTTTTACTCTTGTATTTTTAAAGTGTAGGGAAAATTGGCTTTTTAAAGAAAAATACCTCAAGCTAACCCCACATAGTACAAATTTAAGTTATTGTTGATCCTATATAATTTTATACAATTATTTATGAGTGTGCTTAGAGACATAGAATATTATCATTTAAAGGAATCTCAGAGTGAAATCCCAATTGGAATTCATTATCTTTCCTTCCCCCAACTCTCCTCTTTCTAATTTCCCTGTTTTTAAAATTCATTTTTATTGTATTTTTAGTCTTAAATTATTTCTCTCTCATTTTCTATGAGAAATAATATGTTTCTACATATTGAAAAAGCAAGAAAAATAAAACCCATTAAATAGTCAAGGAAAACAAATTCCCACATTAACCATGTCCAAAAAAAAAAATGTGCCTTAATATGTATCCTGAACTTGTGACCTCTCTATATGGAGATGGATAATATTTTTAATCCTGAGTCCTCTGGAACTGTTTCCCCATTTCTGTGGGGGCCCCCAGTATCCTTCTCATCTCTCAGGCTCACCATAGAGAAGTCATCCTGTTCCCTTCACTTCTCCAACTTCCTTTATCCAAGTTGTAAAATCCTGTTGATTCTGCATTTGTAGCATCTCTCCTCTCCTCTGGCACTACCCTCACTTTGATGCAGACTCCTATCACCTCACATTTGGATTGTTGCGATCACTCCTGGCTGGTCTGCCTGCCTCAGAGCACACCCTGCTAGTCCATTCTCCATTCAACCACTGAAGAGATTTTCCTAAAGTATAGATTGGATCATGTCACTCCTCTTCCCCCCCAAACCAATAGACTTCAGTGGCCCCCTCTTGCCTCTAGCATCAAATACAGACATTCAAAACCTTCCATAATCCAGCCCTCTCCTACTCTTCTAGTCTCCTTATATCTTAATGACTCTGGATTCTTTGCCAATCTTGGAAGGAGTTCCTTTATTTCCTGACTTTGGGCCTCCTCATTGGCTGTTTCCAGACTTGGAATTCTCTCCCTTTCTCCTCTACCCTCAATCCTTATCCTGAGTTGTATAAAGTCTCAGATAAAATATTGCCTTCTTCTAAGAAGTCTTTCCTGATCCCCTTTAACTTGAACACCTTCTCTTGAAGACTGCCCTAGTTTAGCTTGTTTTTGTGTTGTCTTCTCATCATGAGCTGCTGGAAGGCAGGGACTATTGTGACCTTTTTTCTTCCCCAGAGTTCCTGGCAATTAGAAGGTCCTTTTTTTTTTTTTTTTTAGTTTTGCTTTTTTTATTTAAATTTTTGACATTTATTTAAAGTTTTAAGTTCCAGTTTCTATCCTTTTCTCCCTCCCCTCCCTCTCACTGAGAAAGTAAGCAATCAGATATAGGCTATACATGTGCAGTTACATAAAATATTTCCATATTGGTCATTTTGTACAAGAAGACTTGAACAGAAGAAAAAAATGAAGAAACGCAAGTGAAAAATAGCTTGCTTCAGTCTATTCACTCAAGGTCTGTGGAAACAGATAGTATGCTTCATCAGGAGTCCTTTGGTATTGTCTTGGTTTATTCTATTGCTGAGAATAGTCAAGTCATTCACAGTTGTCCGTTGAACAATATTGCTTTTACTGTATATAATATTCTCCTTCTTGTGTTTACTTCGGTTCACATCTGTTCATGTAAGTCTTTCTAGGTTTTTCCGAAATTATCCTGCTTGTCATTTTTTATAGCACTTAATATTACATTACAACCATGTAACACAGTTTGTTTAGCCATTCCTCAGTTAATGGGCATCCCTTTGATTTCCAGTTCTTAGCCAATACAGAAAGAGTTGCTAGAAAAAAGTTGTGTACAATTAAGTCCTTTTTCCTTTTTTTTGGATCTGTTTGGGATATTGTCCTAGTAGTGGTATGGCTGGATCAGAATATACAGTTTTATAGTAGGTCCTTAATATGTGCTAATTGATTTTTTTGTTGAAATAAGTTTAAAGAATCACAGAATTTTGCAGAATAGGAGGGACCACAGAAGTAGAGATTTTTTTCAGCTCTGAAATTCTGTGACTCAGAAGTAGTCCGACCTAGGTTGGAAAAAGACTCCCCAGCACAGGAAGGGCCGCTTGAAGGCTCCCCTTGAAGGCTCCTCTTGAGCAACCACTCTTCCTAGGCGGCCTTTTCTCCAATTGTCAGGATGTTCTGAATGACATCCAGCCTGAATTACCTACCTTGGACCTTCTACGCTGCTCTTGGGCTGATCCCGAGCTATAGAACAGAACCGGTCTAATTCCTGTTCCACATGATGGTCCTTTAGGCACTTGAAGACTGTCGCTAGCCTGTCCTGGCATGCATTCACCCTCTGCCTGCTCTCCTCTAGCTCTCTTTGGCTTATCAGTGCCCTTCCTGACCTGTGGGGCCCAGTCCCAGACCCTCAGCCTCCAGAAGGGGAGGTCCCCCAGGTCCCAGCTTCCTCCTTATTCCTGGGCACTGTGCTCTCTCGAGGGCGCTGAGAGGGCTGGTTTGGCCGTCGCATGCCCCTGACTCCTTGAGATTGCCGCCTACTGAAGACACCAAGCCTTTGGACACTGATTTTCCATCCCAGCTTTGGGTCATCCCCTCCTTTATCCAGATCACTGATAACTATGTTCAGTAACTCAGGGCCATGCATGGAGCCCTTCTGAACTATTGTTCATCACAATAACACTGAAGTTTGTAGGGAACTTTACAAGCATCTCATTTTGTCTTCACAACCACCCGGGTGAGAGGTGTCCATATTGTCTCCTTTCCCAGACAAAGAAACTAAGGCAGATTTTGAACTCAGACCTTGCTGAATGCAGACCACTGTCTCCATGGCACCTCGTGGGGCTTCCTCCCGAGCAGTCAGCTCTGACTCCTCTGTCTGCCTGTGGTCACCTCTCCCACCCTGTTCCTGTTCTTGCCCAGTGACAACCTGAGCTTTTCTGCAGTGCTTGGCTACAGTCCAGGTGGACTCAGCCAGCAGCATTTCCTCCATACTCCCTTTTAGCCAGCTTGGTAACTGTCAGAATAAGGAACGTGGTTAGTCTGCCACGGCCGACTTCTGTACACACATATAGCATCGGCATGTGTGTTGTGTGCACGTGTGAAGTGCGCTGTGTGTGAATGAACCTGGACCTGGGACTGACATTGCCCTCCCTGATATTGCTTACAGTGCTGGCCTTTTGTTGCTTCTTTGTCTTTTTGTTGTTGTGGTCGTTGTTTATTGTTTTTTTTTTTTTTTTAAATTATAGTAGCTTTTTATTTTTCAGAATAAGTGCAGAGATAATTTAACATTCACCCTGCAAAACCCTGTGTCCTAATTTTTCTCCCTCCCTCCCCATCTTCCCCCTTCCCTAGATGACAAGTAATCCCATAGAAGTGCTTCTTTTTCTAGGTGTCTTCTAGTTAGATTTAGCCCAGTGCTATAGCCTGTCAGAATCTTTTTGGATCTTAACTGTCATTTAGTGCCTTGGTTTTCTAGGCATCTCTTCAGGACTGGATTCTAGTCTTTCTCAGGAATCAAAGACAAACCTACTAGCATTAGCCTCCAGATTCAGGATCTCATTTGTCCCTTTCCAGGCCCAAGACCCTCATGTTCTGTGAGATCTATCTGAAATCACAGCAGTGTCAGCAGGCTCATGGGCAGATGTCTCTGCAAAGAGTGATAGTTTTATATCTTCACTGCCTATTCTCATTCCTTCCATTTCTTTTTCTTCTCTTATTGCTAAGGCTAACATTTCTAGTACAATGTTGAATGATAGTGGTGATGATGGGCACCCTTGTTTGTCCCTTGATCTTACTGGGGAGTCTCCTAGCATATCCCATAACATATAATGCTTTCTGATTGTTTTAGATAGATGTTACTTATCATTTTAAGGAAAATTCCATTTATTCCTGTTCTCTCTGATGTTTTTAATAGTAATGGGGTAGTATGTTTTGTCAGAATCTTTATCTGCATTTATTGAGATAATGATGATTTCTGTTATTTTGGTTATTAATGTGGTCAAATTACGTTGCTAGTTTTCCTGAGGTTGAACCAGTCCTGCGTTCTTGGTCAGAGGGTACTATCCTGGTGACAAATTGTTGTAATCTCTTTGCTAATATTTTATTTAAAGTTTTTGCATTTGATATCTGCTTTTTTTTTGCCGAGGTTTGTTCTCTGTGTGTGTGTGTGTGTGTGTGTGTAAATTTCAATAGTGTATTGCCGGTACTGTCTATATTCTTTTTTTTTTTTTTTTGATATATTTTATTTTATAATAACTTTATATTGACAGAGTCCATGCCAGAGTAATTACTGTCTATATTCCAAGGAAATCATAAAGGAGGGAAAAGGTCTCACATGTGCAAAAAATATTTGTAACAGCTCTTTTTGTGTTAGTAAAGATTTGGAAAATGAGTAGGTGGCCATCAATTGGGGAATGCCTGAATAAATTGTGCTATATGAAGATAATGGAATATTATTCTATAAAAAATGTACAAGCTGATTTTAGAACAAGCTAGAAAGATTTACATGAACTCAAGCAGAACCAGGAATATGTTGTACACAGTAACAGCAAGAATGTGTGATGATCAACTGTGAAGACTTGGTTCTTCTCAGTGGTTCAGAGATTAATGGCAGTCCCAATAAACTTTGGATAGAAATCACCATCTGCATCCAGAAGATAATTACAGAGATTGAATGTAAATCAACACATACTATATTCACTTCTTTTTTCTGCTTGTTTTCTCTTCTGTGGTTTTTCCCTTTCTGATTTTTTTCTCCCAACATGATTCATAAAGAAATACATATTTTAAAAGTTTATAGATATATAAAACCAGAAAAAAAACAATAAAGGAAAAAAAAATCAATAGTATTTTATTTTTCCAATTACAAGTAAAGATGGTTTTCATCATTCATTTTTGTAAGATTTTGAATTCCAAATATTTTCCCCCACCCTCCTTTCCCTCCCTCTTCCCCAAAGACTGAGCAGTCTGAGAGAGATTATACCCATATAATCATTTTAAACTCAATTCCATATTAGTCAGGTTGTAAAAGAAAAATCAGGACAAAAGGGAAAACCCTGAGAAAGAAAAAGCCAAAAAAAAAAAAGTGCAAACAGTATGCGTCCATCTACATTCAGTCTTCATGGTTCTCTCTCTGATGCAAATGGCATTTTCTATCCCAAGTCTATTGGCATTTTCTTGGATCAGGGTATTGCTGAGAAGAGCAAAGTCTGTTAGAATTGATTGATTTCTACTTTTGACCATGAATTGGTGAAATAGAAATTTATAGTATAGAAATGTTTGACTCAGCTCATGTCTCCAACATGAACACTTTATTTTTAAGGTTTGCTTTTAAACTGTGCAGCCAAAAATTACAAGAAATATCAGTTTTGCTGCTCCTTGGTGAGATGAGTGCCAACCTAGAGTCGGGAAGATTTGAGTTCAAAATCAGTCTTGGACATTTTGTAGCTGTGTGACTCTGGACAAGTCATTTAAACTTAGTCTTAGTTTCCTCAGTGGTAAAATGGTGATAATAATAGCACCTCCCTCCTACAGGATGTGTGAGGATCAGTTGAGATCATCATTTGGAAGCACTTAGCACAGTGTCTGGAACATAATATATATTAGTGCTTAATAAATGCTTGTTCCCTTTCTCCCCTTCAAACACTTTTTTAGCATATGGAAGTTGGAAATAACGAATCCTAAAAATAGAAGGCATCTTAATAGTTTATCTCACATAACCTACCTCCGTCTAAGTTCCCTTAAAATTTTTTATATTGATTTTAATGAATGTCAAAAAAGAACATTTTCATATGCAAAATTGAAGAGAAAGCTGTATGAAACCATATATCTCTATTATGTACAGCTATATATATGTATCACATGTACATACTCACATATATTTATTTTATATGTCTACATATATACGTATATATGTAATAAATCCAACATTTTACTTTTAAAATTAGCCTGCTTGTCTGCATTTTTTTCCTGAACTAACTTCTGTTCTTGTCATTACATTTTTAAAGATTCTCCAATAATCTAATTTCTTTTCTTCTCTCTTTTTCTTGGCTATTCTATCTCTGCTTTCCAATCCTTCCCCTCAATGCAAAAAGAAAAAACACAATCCCTGTAACAAATAAGCAAAACAAACCTATCCTTTTGCAACTTCCCCACCAACTCAGCCAGTTTGTGTCTTGAATCAGTCCCTCTCTGTTGAGGCTGCTTGCTCTGTTACTGCTTCTTTGCTGGGGTAGCCTTCAGTGATCTTGTCCTTCAAAAAGTGCTGAAGCCTTTTCCAGGTAGGTTTTTTTTTTTTTTAAATGCTGTTATAGTTACTCAGTTCCCTCTTAAACCACTGGAGATGAATGGTTTCTGTCTCCTTTTAAGAAATATGTAATTTTTTCTAGTGTCTGTTCTAATGATTAATCATCCTTATAATTAAAAAGTTCTTCTTTATAGTAATCTATATACTTTCTTTCTTTAATTAATTCTCTTTGACCTTGGCAGATTAGAAGCAACTAACCAGGGTCTGCATAAAACCATTCATTTTTGGGGACCATTCTTAGTCATTAGTCTTCCCCACTCTCCTGTCCCATATCTTCGAAAACAACTTTAAGAGTACTAGTGAAGGTATAATAGCTTATATCCAGACATGTCTAGAGGCAGTTTGGGCTTAGTAATTTGAAAGGAGAAACTTTAAAGGTGGAGAGTTCTGAGAAAAGTTCCTCAGCAAGATGGGCTTTGAAGGAAATGAGAAAAAGAGAGGTGGAGGCGAGGGCACAGGGGCATTCCAGGCCTGGGAGGCCAGCAGTACAAAGGCACAGAGATGGAGGACTGAGCACCCTGTGAGAGAGTATGGAGGGGAATAACATTCAAGAATGTAGGAAACATGAGAAAGCATAAGGTTAAAGGACCCCATGTAGCATTGTAGATAAGGTGTTAGAGTCCAAAATACTCATATCAGATCTAGCTTCAGATACTTATTAGCTGTGTGACTCTGTACAAGTCACTGAACTTTTGTTTATCTCAGTTATCCCACCTATGAAATGGGGATATCCCTGGATTATTGTGAGGCTCAAAAGAGATAATTTGTAAGGCATTTTGCAGATCTTAAGATATTATATAAATGCTAGCTATGATCAAATGTCAAACAAAGGAGTTTTTATTGAATTCTGACAGTGGTAGGAAGCCTCTAGAACTCCTTATTAATAGAGAATGTGTGTGTGTGTGTGTGTGTGTGTAACTGAAAGGGGAATAGATAGGAAGAGGAGAAACTTGAGGCAAGGATCCCTTTTAGGAAGGAGACTAATGCTGTAGACTAGGTAAGAGATGATGAAGGCTGGACTAAGATGATGACTGAGTAGAGAAAAGGGGAGGTGAATAAGAGATGCTTTGAAGGTAGAAACAACAAGATTTGACAGTGGGTTGGCTCTGTGGAGTGAATCAGAGTGAGGTTGGAGCCTGGATGACTGGGAGGATAATGGAGTTTTCTATAGTAATAGGGAAATTGGGAAGAGGGAAAGGTTTTGAGTGGAAAGTAATGAATTCAACTTTTGCACATGTTGAGTTTGACATGCATATGGACTATTCGATTTAAAATGCACTGACTGTAGCTAAGGAGAGAGACTAGTGCTGTATCAATGAGGGAGTCATCCACAAGAAGCTCAAGATAATAAACCAGAGCAGCTAATGACATGAACCATCTAGCTACACCTCCAGTAGACATCTTAAATTCAACTCATCGACAACAGAACTCATTACCTTTTCCCCTAAATCCAATCTCCCCCATTATTGGATAGGGCAAGACCATCTTCCAGTCCCCCAGGCTTCCAACCTAGATATCATCCTGGATCCTTCCTTCTCCCCCCATCCAAGAACCTTTTCTCTGTGCTGCCTCCCCGCTGGTACAGCCCTTCATGGCCGGAGCATATGCTGTTGACTCCAATCCATTTTTCATTCAGCCAGTAGTTTTCCTAAAGTACAGGTCTAACCAAATCATCTTTCCCCCACTCCCTCTCTCCCTCCCTTCCCCCCACTCAGTAAACTGCAGTGGCTCCTTATTGCCTCTCCAGGCTCAAATACAAGTACAAATCTTTTTGGCTTTTAAAATCCTTCCTAACATAACCCCCTTCTACTTCACACCTTGCTCCCTGACATAGCTTCAAACAAGACCCTCTATCCCTTGACTCAGAGCATTTTCTCCATCTGTCCTTGCTGGAAATGTTTTTTTTTTCTGCTCCAACTACTGACCTCTCTGGCTTCCTTTAAGTTCCAAACTAAAACTCCACATTTTCCTGGAAGCCTCTATATATGTTATATATATTTTCATGTGGTTTGGTTCATTAGATTGTAAGTATCTTATGGGCAGGAATTGTCTTTTGTTTTTTTTTTAATATCCCAGTACTTAGCACAGTGCCTGGTACATAATAGACACTTGGTAAATGTTTATTGATCAATTGATTTATTGAAAGTGTCAGATGTTAATAGAGATTTAAGATTGAGAAAACACTATTACAATTAAAAGATCATTGGCAACTTTGAAAATTTTATTTGATTGACAGAATAAGAAGCCAGAAGGTAGAGACACTGATTGTTTTTTATTGACAAAACATATACATGGGCAATTTTTCACATTGAGTCTTGCAAAAACTTCTGTTCCAACTTTTTCCCTCCTTCCCTCCACCCCCTCCCCTAGATGGCAGGCAGTCCCATACATGTTAAACATGTTAAAGCAAATGCTATGTTGTGGCACTGATTGATTTTTTTTTTTATTATAGCTTTTTATTTGCAAGACATATGCATGGATAATTTTTCAGCATTGACCCTTGTAAAACCTTCTGTTCCAACTTTTCCCCTTCTTCCCTCTACCCCCTCTCCCAGATGGCGGGTAGACCCATACATGTTAAATATGTTAAAGTATCAGTTAAATTATATATATACACATATCCAAATAGTTATTTTGCTGTATAAAAAGAGTCAGACTTTGAAATAGTGTATAATTAACCTGTAAAGGAAATATAAAATGAAGGCTGACTAAAATAGAGGGATTGGGAAATCTATATAATAGTTAATAGTCATCTCCCAGAATTCTTTCACTGGGTGTAGTTGGTTCAGTTCATTACTACTCTATTGGAGCTGCTTTGGTTCATCTCATTGCTGGAGATGGCCAGGTCCATCAGAATTGATCCTCATATATTATTTTTGTTGAAGTATATCATGATCTTCTGGTCCTGCTCATTTTACTCAGCATCAGTTCGTGTAGGTCTCTCCAGGCCTTTCTGAAAACCTTCTGCTGGTCATTTCTTACAGAACAATAATATTCCATAACATTCATATATCACAATTTACCCAACCATTCTCCATTTGATGGGCATCTGCTCAGTTTCCAGTTTCTGGCCACTACAAAGAGGGCTGCCACAAACATTTTGGCACATGCAGGTCCCTTTCCCTTCTTTAGTATCTCTTTGGGGTATAAGCCCAGTAGAAACACTGCTGGATCAAAAGGTAGGCACAGTTTGATAACTTTTTGAGCATAGTTCCAAATTGCTCTCCAGAATGGTTGAATTAGTTCACAATTCCACCAAGAATGCATCAGTGTCCCTGTTTTCCCACATCCCCTCCAACATTCATCATTATCTTTCTCTGTCATTCTAGCCAATCTGACAGGTGTGTAGTGGTATCTCAGAGTTGTCTTAATTTGTATTTCTCTGATTAATAATGACTTGGAGCATCTTTTCATATGGCTAGAAATAGTTTCAATTTCTTCATCTGAAAATTGTCTGTTCATATCCTTTGCCCATTTATCACACTGATTACTTTTTAATTAAATCTGATTTTTAGAAAATGAACACAAATTTTTCTCTCTTTATTTTCCCTTCTCTTCCCCTCCCCTCCCCCCCAATTAGGAAGAAACAGCAACAGAAACAAAATCCTTTTAATAAATACACATAGTCCAGAAAAACAGATTCCTATGGTGGCCATGTCATTTAGTACCATATCCATCATTTCTCTTTCTGGAAATGGGTAGCACGTTTCATCATCAATATATGAAATCATGGTTGTTCATTGTATCAGAGATCTTAAGTCTCTGAAAATTATTTGTTTTTCTGGAGTTGTAATTATATACATTGTTTTTGTTTCCAACCTCTTAACTCTATGTCATTTCATACAAATTTTCCCAGGTTTCACTGACACTTGTATAGATGGCTTTCTTAAGGATTTTAGCTATGAAGGGAAGGAGATATATGAGACAATAGCTACTAGAATTGTTGGGGTCAAGTGAAAGTTTTCTAAGGATGGGAGAAATCTTGTCTTGCTTGTAGGCCTCTGGGAAGGATCTGGGAAGGAGAGAATGATCATAACAGAAAGAGATGGAAGCAGTTGCAGGAGAAGTCAAGAGGGGGATTGATTGGCTCAAGAACAGGACTTTGCCTTGACAACAGAAGCACTGCCTTTTTGTCTGAGACTGGAATGAAGGAGGAGATATTGGGGACAGAAGTACAAGATACATGAGAGGAGGAGGGAGGGAACTATCTGGGCAGGGATGCCATTTTTTTCAGTAATGTATCGGGGAGGTCCTCAGTTAAGATAGTAGGGGAAGGAGATGCTATGGAAGGCTGGAGGAGAGATGATGGGTAGTTTTGGAAAGCTGCTGTGGAAAACAGGAGAGCAAATCAATTTAGAAGGAATAGAATATTTGCTTTGCTATTGTGAGGCCCCTATTGAGATCAGATTATATAAATTTTTGGAGCACAAACTTGGCAGTTTTGTGATTTCCTCCATCTTTTTTTAAGGAATAAAGATGTTGGCAGTAGCAGCAGTCCAGGGTTGGAGCAGTCCAGTAGGACAAGGCCAGAGGGAATCTTGAATGGAGGATAGTATAGAGTTGAGTTGAGTAATCAAGGAGTCAGTCATAGGGGATGAGAGTACAATAGTTCAGGGTTGATGGTGAAGGAAAGCAGAGAGATGGAGAGATTGGACATCATGGTAGGACTGAAGTATGCGATAGTGTGGGGGGTCAAAAGGATGAGAAAGATGGAATGAAAAATGGTTATAGTCAGATGAAAGAATTTCAGACTTCATGAACATGGAAGTAAAATGATGTGGATAATGGCAGAGTGAAGAGTGTGACCATCTCTTTGTGTAGCTAGGGTGGAATGAAGGAGTTGGTTGTGGGAGAAATTAGAGTAGTTGAGGGGATCCCCGGATATTAGGGCAGGAGATGAAAAGGAGAGAAAAATTGTGAAACAGGCATTGAAGTCGCTGAGGAAGGAAAATAGCTAAGAGCCCAAAAGGTGCAATTTGAACCTCAAGGCAGGTGATTAAGGAAGGTGAGAAGGAATATTTTGACTCTTCCACTTCAGTTTGGGAGTCAGGGGGTGTGAGATAAAGAACAACCAGGACACAGAAGTCCCTGTCATTGCAGCCTCCCAGTTAACACTCCAATCATTTCACAATGCCCAGGAAACCTCTGGGTTTTTTTCTTACTGTCTTTACTCACTCATTTGATAGTTTTCATGGATGTTGAATCAGAATGCATGAATGCTGTGGCTCCGTGAGCATCAGCAACGCTGGCTGGCATCTCTGTTCAAAAGCATCAGTCATAATAGACAGGGAAGTAAAACTGACATTTTAGCATTTTTCCATTAAAAGCTTGGTTGGAAATCCTAAGGAAATAAATACACACTTCATTCACTTATGTATTCTCAGAAACCATTATATCACAAAAGTGAGAATCATTGGTTCTTTCGCAATAACATGAAGCTTTGTTCCTTTTTTTATGTTTTGGTTTATGATATGTGGGCCACCATTTGAGGCAGAGGAGACAAGCCAACCTAATTTCCAGAGTTGTGTGTGAATGTCTACTAATGTGCAATGTCACATTAATTTCAAGGACATTGGAAACAGGAATGTCAAAAACAGTATTTGCTTAGCCAAGTAAGACTGATAGCAGTGAAAGAACAAACTTAATTCTAGCATTTACTGGGATAGAAATATTGGTGAACTTTTTAAAGAAAGAAAATGTAGATACTATTTTTTGAGACTTGTAATTTTCTGATATGAGATTTATTTGATGTAGTTCAAAATGTATTGTAGATGTCCTTCAAAATAAGATTTATGCCATATCCATTCATACCTTTTATCTGAAGACTTGTCATGTGTAGCTGTGAATTGTTCCTTATTTAACAAGACCAGATCTACAAACTCAAGTATTTATTAACTACTTATGTGTGAAGCTTTGTGCTGAATGCCTGGGATATGAAGACAAAATCAAAACTTTCAAAGAAAATTCAATAATTTTTATTGCTATCTTTTATTTTTATATCACCTGCATATCCTCTTGCATTTTACCCACTCCCAGAAAACCATCCTTTATGAGAAAGAGTAATAAAAAGAGGAGAAAGGAAAACAATATTTCTTCAAAACTAACCAACATATCATCAAAAAGTTGGTTTTATGTGTGAAATTCCACATCCATAGTCTTCCATCTTTGAGTTCTTCGCTACTACAAACAGTTCTGCTATCTAATTTTAGATGTTTATGTGGCCTTTCCAGTGAACTCAAAGTATATGGACTTTTGAGGCATTTTTTTTTTTTTTTTGCACAGATCCAATGGCTAGATAACTTAACTGCTGCATTAGTAATTCATTCATGTGCCTGTCTTTCCACAACCCTTCCAAAATGAACTGTTCCCATTTTGTGGCATCTTTGTCACTTTGCTGGCTGTGAGGTGAAACCTCAAGGTTGTTTTAATTTACATTTCTCATTTTATCGATGAGTTAGAACAGAGGTGTCAAACATATGGTGCATGATATTCCCCAGTGCAGCCTAATGCAGATCAAAATGTAATTGGGAAATATTTAACAAAATAAGCAACACCATAGTAAAACATAGATAATACATGTGATTTTTCTAAGTCAACATGTGGCCTACAAGAAATCTTTATGTATGCCCTAGTAACCCCTATTTCTTTCTTTCTTTTTTTTTTTTTTTAATAACTTTTTATTGATAGAACCCATGCCAGGGTAATTTTTTACAGTATTATCCCTTGCACTCACTTCTGTTCCGATTTTTCCCCTCCCTCTCTCCACCCCATCCTCCAGATGGCAAGCAGTCCTTTACAGGTTGAATAGGTAGTAACCCCTATTTCTGTTTGATTTTGTTAAGACTTTAGAAAGTTCTTTCCCATGATTGTTAATAGTTTGCATTTCTTCTTTTGTAAAGTGCATTTTGACCACTTTTGTTTTGGAGAAAGGCTTTTGCTCATGGATTGGTGTTTACTGTCTCTATATCTTGAATATCAAGCCCTTGTCAAAGGTATTTGATATATAAAATTTATAATTTTAGAAATGTATTTTTATGGAATTAAATTTTTTTTAAGTGTGTTATATTTTGTTATTGCAATGTTCCCAGTCTGATAGATAACATGTCTCAGGGATCTTTTTTGGAATTCACAGTGCTTGGGAGATTTCTTTTTCTTTGTGTGTAATAGCTGTCAGTTGTTTGCCCAATATTCTGAGTCCCCTGACCACTTGTTAAGCAGAGTGTGGAACAAAACCCATCCCAGGCCATCACATTGAATGTATTACTAAGCGGGTTTAGATCTGTGGTGTGGTGCTGTGTAGCTGTACTGAGGCTCTGCCTATGACCAAGGGGTCAAATGGACTTGGAAACCTTCCAGATGTTGGGCAACCTCTGATTCAGGGAGCAATTTCCCAGAATCTCAACCAATCTGAGATTTATTATCCAATTCTTAATAAATTTGGATTGCTTCAGAATAACTGAAGAATTTCACTCTAAAATAAGATTTAACACTGTAATTATGCATTATTTGGTTCTTTGTTATCTTTTGGTTAAGAGCTTTGTAAGTTGAATAACCATTGTAGAAAAATATGTTACAAAAAATAACCAGCTGTGATTTCCTGAATGTATTTAATTCAAACAAAAAGTATTTGCTCTTTACTTCGTATACTGGATATTATTTATTCCTTGCAATTTGTAATTTTTTTCCTTTCCAACAGGGGCATAAGAAAATGGTGGCAGACCCTTCCTCCCAACAAGAAAGAGCTTTTTAAAGAAAGTGTAAAGAAGAATAAAGGGAAGTTATTCCTGGGCTTAAGTAGTTTGGGAGTATTATTTATTGTCTTTTATTTTACTCACCTGGAAGAGAGTCCTGTCACAGGACGGAAAAAGTTACTAGTGTTGGGGAAAGAACAATTCATGATGTTATCACAAATGGAGTATGATACAGTAAGTAGTTAACAGTGACAAATCCTATTTTTAGAATGTTCCTGATACAGCCTTTTTTTTTTTTTTTTTTTTTTTAAAGCAAGTTAGGAAGGGCCTGTGTAGGAGGTGGTGTGAAGTTTGTGGGCCTGGGTCTCTTTGCTTGTGTTTGCCAGTTCTGAGCTTTCATTTCTATCCTCCAAAGCAGTTACAGAATAAACTATATTGATTTCTTTGTTGATTTTTTTGGGGAAAGGTCCTTGTTTTTAGAAATCTTAGTTCTCTGAATTGTGTCATTGAATCTAGGGAGTTGAATGGACAAAGAGCTAAAACTTTCTTAGTTGTATGTTAAAGGTGGATAAGATAAATGCAAAGAACCATTCCCCATCTCTCCATGGGCAGGTATTTTATAGAAGAAGCTTGTGTCTGGGGAAGTTCAGGCCTCTGTATTGCATTTAACAAAGTTTGTCTTGAGTCAATTCACTTGCACTTTGGGACCATCCATTGTGTGCATGGCCTTGCTTGGTGCTGCCGCGGGTCCACAGAGGTAAATTGGGGCATCCTTCTTGCTGTCAGGGATTAGTTTGCTGAAAAGTCCTCAGGGTTTCAGACATGCTTGTAGTTTAATCATAGACAGAGTAACAGATGAACAGGTACACGTATTGATAGAAAGCTGCAAGGTCTGCTAGGTTCTTTTTGTCCTTCGATTTGTTTAATTCTCAGAACTGGGACTGGGACGGGGTGCAGCTGATGAAACCCACGCTCCCCAGGGTTACTACACTAATAAATGTCCGGGTGACTTTTCCTTGCTCCCAGTCCAGCCTTGCCTGGGAGGCTGGGAGCTGTCCCAGGTCCATGTTGCTTCTCTGGGGGCAGACATCACATCTCTAGGATTTTCTTCAATGTTTTCTGCTTTCTGAGGATGCCCCACATACACATGTTAGCAGAATACCTTGTATTCATCTTAAACTTATTCCTTGTGGACTCAAGTTCCTTGAGGTTAGGGATTGTTTCACTTTTATATTTGGTATTCCCGGTGCTTAGTAAAATCTCTTGGATCTTTTTGTTTAATTGGATTAAGTTTTGTGAAGTTGGGTTAAGAGATCTGTGTTAGGTTGCTGCGGTATTTGCCTTTCCTGTCTCTAAAAAGCTGAAAATATGTTTCCCAAAGTCTTGGATGAGGAGCTCCTCATAAAGATCATTCTGATGTGAGACTGAATTTCACTTGGGCCTTCTGACATTTGCTGCCTAGTGATGTTGGACAACTTACTCCATCTCTAAGAACTGGCTTTATCATTCGTATCATTTTTAAAATAATCATACCCATAGGCACCACCATGAGATCAAAAAAGCCAGAAAACATTTCAGTCTGCAGACATTTCACTTATTTGCTAAGCAGGAAAAGATGGAGGCCAAAGGTTTTGGTTTTGAATATAAAATTGCTGGTTACAAAGGAGGAATAGTTATGAGCAGTATTTTTTCATAAAACGAGTTGGTGCAACAGAAGTAAAAGCAGATTAGAGAAAGTTTGGCAAGAGATCCTCAAAAGCAAAATCATCCCAAGGATATTTAATGAAGAAAATGGAAGGAAGATAATAAACTGAAGAAAAATGGAAAAGATCTGTAAAGTTAACAAAACAAGAATAGTGGAAAGGAAAGGAATTATCATGCTTGAACCTTAAAAATGACAATCCTGTTCATACTTGGAGGGCTGTGCTTAAAGGGAACACAGATAAGAAATGTGGCCAGATTGCTCCAAGTATACATAGCACATGTCTGGACCCAACATTCAAATGTGAAGGAGATTCGAAGTAATTTCTGGGAACATCAGGACATGTTTTTTTGCAAGAGGATCGGCATTCTAGGAGGAGGTGGTGAGCGGGCCTAGAGGATAGACTGGTGCAGAGAGAGAGACGGGACCCAGAACTGCACCCACAGGGAATAGCAAATAGGCCAGTTTGGCTGAAACAGTGAGTGCATGAGAGTAGTATGCTCGAAACCTGGAAGGTCAGCTGGAGCCATCTGTCAGGCTCTGAAGGCTTTTAAAGAGGCATGAAGGAGCCCTTGGAGGTTCTTGAGTAGGGAGTGTTACGATTAGACCTGGCGGCAACCAGCTGTGTAGGTCTGTTCTTCAAGGGACCGCCTGGCTGCATTTGGAGAAGCTCTTGGCCAGAAGGCTGGCTCTGGAGATAGATTTTTCCCCTCATTGTTGCTCATGGAGAAAGCATGAGAGACCTTGTTAGCAGAAAAACAGGCAGGCTAAGTAAGTTTGGGAGGCAGATTATTAAAAAGATATCTCTTGACTGATGAATTATCTTGCCCAAAGCAGCAGTCTGAAAAATCCTATGCCTAGTATAGTTGCCATCTTGATTTCAGGGACTATACCTGTGCTGATGAAATCGGGGTCTCTTGAAGTAGTAAGTGTAGATGAAGAAAGGCATTAACCTGAAAGACTGGTTAACACAAGCTGCTCTACAGTCATTTTTTACATTTAATTTCATGTTTAGTTTATTAATTTATGTATAATTTAATAGTTATACTCTAAATAATGAACATTTAAATCATTGCTAACCACAAATCAAATGATATTATGAATGATACAATGTTGAATAGTTTCTGGAATGGAAGTAGCTTTTGAATTTATTTCATCTGGTGCTGCTTTTTATTCTAATGTTTTTCTTACAGTGAAATTTCTTTAATGGTGTCCCAAGGACTGATTAAAGAAAACAAACACGAATGTCTGTAAGAGAATATTATCATAAAGCTAGAAGGTGCTAACATTGTGTTTAGCGCTAGAGAGCTTTTCTCCCAGTAATGGTGATTTCATTTGAATACCTACTTCAAACCAGGTTAATATAATTGCCTTCTTTAGTCTGTATTTTCATATGTGTCATACCCCGAGATAAGCTGTTACAAGTAACTATGAATTAGTTTTAATAGACTTCATTTATTTCATTTCCAGAATATTTGTGAAATAAAATGTATTCAATATTAAGAAAAAAAAACCTCAACAAACCATAAAGTTTACTCAAGTTTGAAATAGTTTTTTGTTTTGTTTGTTTGTTTGTTTTTGGAGGGGAAGAAGAGGTTCAATATATCATCTGATATGTCAAGATTATGTTAAAAAAAAAGCAACCCATTTAAAAATATGGCATATTAGAGGAAATTTTTAAAAATGTATGTCTATATAAGGACAATTCATATCTTGTTTTAAATAGATGAAATTATCTACCCCACGTATTCTGAATTCTATCAAAGTAAACTCTTATCTAGCTTTATGGAAGAAAGGAAGTATTTTTAATCATCGTGATACTTCATCAGTAACCTGGGGAGAAAATGGCACATCTATTAATACTGAAATTTCAATAATCTTCCGTCAGTGTGTGTGAATAAAACTTTAAATTAATGATACATTTAAGGATCCTTCTTTTCCTCCCCCAACCTGGTTAGGTTCGGTGTATTTTCAGTCCACTGAGCCATAAAAATAATTATCTTCTGTGTTTCACTTTTCTCCGTGATACTCATTTTTCTCCTGATGACAAAATGTTTTCTCCATACAAAGTTTCATTTCTTACATTATTTTACAGTTAGTAGGATAAAAAACCATTTAAATGTGTTTGTTTTCATATGCATAAATAAAAAAAGATGAATTTCATTTTAATTTAAAATGATTCAGATAAAAAATCTTAATCATTAACAGTTGTTCAAGATAATGAAGTATATTAATTTAACATGAATAATTCAGATTTCAAGAATTTAGAACTGTGATTTAATGTATGTAGATCTTTGCATACATCTTTAAAAAGTGGAATTAAAATATTGAACTGTTGGCAGCAGAATCTTTTCCCATAAAACATTTTGAACTGTTGATAACATTAAAATTGTCTAAAATTACAACCCCTTTTCTTTGTTAATATGTAGTGGATGGAAGAATTTAAAAATGACCTGCTGACTGAGAAAGATCCCAGGTACCTGGCGGTGAAGAAAGTTTTACAGCATCTGGTAGAGAGCAACAAAGACATCCCGGGCATCTCAGAGTTCAAATGGATTATTCATGTAGTAGATAAGCCCAGCATAAATGCCTTTGTTCTTCCTGTAAGTACGTTTCCCCTAGTGTTAGATTGATGACTTCTCTTTTCTCTGTGGCTCCAGAAGCTCATTGTCCAGTTGTTCTTTCTTTTTGTGTGTGCAGAACGGGCAGGTGTTTGTTTTTACTGGGCTTCTTGAGGCGGTCACTGATATTCACCAGTTGACTTTCCTTTTGGGCCATGAGATCGCTCACGCGGTGCTTGGACATGCTGTAAGTACTTCACATTTGGCATTTAGTTGTTAGAATGTTTGTCATGGTCATGAATTAATTGCCTTGAAAGTGCATAATGTTTTAAGGTTCATTTTTTTCATGGAGAGAATGGTGAAACACAACCAGCTTTATTATACCATCTAGAGATTGGCACAAGAAGACCATGCGGATGACAGACAGAGCCTGGGGCTTGGAGTCAGGATTCCTGCCTCTCTTTGGCCTCCAACTGGCTGGGAATATCACTGCACTTCTCTGGACCTCGGTGTCCTTCTCTGTAGTTGTTGAATAGACTTTTGGGAATAGTACCAGATTGTTCTCCAGAATGGTTGGATCATTTCACAATTCCACCAATAATGTATTAGTAAATATTAAATGAAATGAAGTTGTTGGACTATCTTATTTCTAAGGTTCCTTCTCTCTCTTTAAGATCCACAGATGTTGGAATGTTGTGAAGAAGTTGACAGTTATTTGGTGTAATCCTTTCTAACTTTAAAAAAAATTCTTAGGATTTCACAGGATAGTAGCATTTCAGAGTTGGAAGGGACTCTAGTCTCTATAAACATATGACAAGTGAGAGCTGGCTTTGTCAGAAGGCCTCTGGTGAGGGAGCTCTCCTGGGACAGAAGACTCTTGTCATCAGGATTATGGGAGAGTTTCTCCTGACATCAGGCCTCGTTTTCCCTTTTTGAAGCTGCAGCTCATTTTTCTGTAAAATTAATCCACACCTTAAAAATATCTGACAGAGGAAATGTCCCACTCCCTTCTAGCTGCCAGCTCATGCCTATGTGTAGGAAAGTAGCCTCTGAGAAGAAAGCTGAGGGAAAACTAAGAGACTTGAAGAGGAGAAATGGCCCCAAGTCCATCTCCCATCTTTAGGCAAGCCTCCTCTGCTCCCGGGAGCGGCCTCTGATAGCCTCACTGCCACAGTGGGAGTGTTTAATAATAAGAGAATCCATTTATTGAAGCAGGAAGAGACAGGTGGTGGTGGTACATGGATAGTTGCCCCAGTTCTTCTATTGGGGAGTCTTTATCTTCATCTATACCCTGTCCTCGACAGATGCACTCTGATTGGGGCTGTTTTTGTTGCTTTGGCTCTGTTTTTGTTAGGAGCTGAGAGGTCCTGGGAAACAAATTTTCACAGCCAGTCTTTCTGATAAAGGCCTCATTTTTAAAATCTATAAAGAATTGTTTAAAGTTTATAAGGATATAAGTCATTCCCCTATTGATAAATGGTCAAAGGATATGAACAAGACAATTTTCATGGGATGAAATTAAAGCCATCTATAGTCATATAAAACTATTCTAAATCACTACTGATTAGGGAAATGCAGTTTAAAACAATTCTGATGTACCGCCTCACACCTCTCAGGTTGGCTAAAATGACAGGAAAAAATAATGATAAATGTTGGAGAGGATGCAGGAAAGTTGGACACATACATTGTTGGTGGAATTGTGAAATGATCCAACCATTCTGGAGAGCAATCTGGAACTATTCACAAAAGTCTATCAGATTGTATATACTCTTTGACCCAGCAGTGCCCACTATTGGGTCTGTATCCCAAGAAAATCACAAAGGAGGGAAAGGATCCACATGTGCGAAAATGTTTGTAGCAATTCTTTTTGTGGTAACAAAGAATTGGAAAATGAGTAGATGCCCATCAGTTGGGGAATGACTGAATAAGCTGGGATATATGGAGATAATGGAATATTATTGTTCTATATAAAATGATGAACAAGTTGATTTTAGAAAGACCTGGAAAGATTTACACGCATTGATGAGTGAAATGAGCAGAACCAGGAATACATTGTACATAGTAACAGCAGGATTTTGTGATGATAAACTGTGAAAGACTTGGTTCTTCTCAGTGGTTCAGTGATCCAAGGCAATCCCAATAAACTTTAGACAGAAAACGCCATCTGCATCCAGAAAAAGAACTAAGGACACTGAATGTAAATCAACATATGCTACATTCACTTCTTTTTTTATTTTTTTGTTTTTTTTCTCTCCCATGGCTTTTCCCTCTTGTTCTAATTTTTCTCTCCCAGTAAGAGTCATAAAGCAATGTGGACTAAAATAAAAAAAAAAAACAAACAAAAATAAAAACAAACAAACAAGCCAAAAAAAGATCTGAGAGGCCGCTGCTGAATCTGGAGGGTTTCCTTCTCCACACTAACTACGGATTTCCTTCAGACTAAATGGAGTGCAAGTGCTGAAGCTTTCTTACACATCCAGTCATTAATGTTCCTTGTTTGCTTACTTCTTGTTTGGTGGGTGCCAAAATAGCCTTTATTTTTCTTCCCATAATTCTTTGTGGGAAATATTCTACCTGGGACACTGTATGGGGGAATTCCAAGTTCCTAATGTGACAGGGGAGCAAATTGAGTTCAAGGTGGCCAAGGATTTGCTTCAGGCCATATAAGCAGTAAACACTAGAGCTATGACTTTGAACCCCTCCTAGAAGTTCAGTGCTATTTTTTCCCTCCATGAAGATAACTTTTATTATTCTTTGACGCTCTACCTAAATTAAGAAAAAATACCTCTTTTTGTTTTTTTACATAATTTTTCCAATCTGAGTTCAGGTATGTGCCTGACTCTCCTAAATTCTATTTTTACCGACCTTACTAGTCAGCTTGGTATACAGATATTATAGCAATATTAGTCTTGAACTAAAAGATTGTCTAACACTCTTGGAAGGAAGGAACCCCAGATGCCACATTACAGCACATACACGTAACAAGTGGCTGTCCTTTTTCTCTCAAGGTTTTTAGCAGAGCTGAGGAGCTGCAAGATTTTCCTTCTATGTAGACGAGCGTTAATGGTTTCACATCCCTTAGATTAACCTCAATTTCCATTCCCAAAATAGAGTTTAAAAGAAAGTGGTCAAAGCTATTTACTCTGCAAAGCAGAATGAATTGCATTCCCTTTCTTCCTTCCAACTTGTTACTAGACTTAGGATCCAATTTTTTTAACGTCTCCTGGATCAAGGGTTCTGTGACAAGGAGTTTTGATTCCTTGGCCTCCGTTCGAGGCTGTGAAGCTTATGTTGCCTGGTCCATTACGGCTGCTTCACAACAGCTCAGTCAATCTTGGTCATCCATCACTTTAGAAACATTTTATTATGCAGGACATCTGTCTGTCTGGCACCGCATCCTGGGCCTTGTATTCAGCATATTGTCGTGATCTCTACCATGGAGCATCAGTAAAGAAATGAGCAATTACAATCATTAGAGGAGACATCAAATAGCAAATAACAGCTTTGAAGACTGAAAATATTAATATTTCTTTTGCACATTTCCTAAATGTTGCCAACACTTTAAAGATTTTCTTTTTGAGACCCAATTTTTATTTAATAATAATGGTGATGATGCTAGTTTACATTTGTAGAGTGCTTAAAGATTTGCAAAGTGCTTTGTGTATATTATCTCATTTGATCCTCGGTTGCTGTCCTGGGAGATAAAGGCTCTTAGTCCCATCTGACCTATATGGAGCTTGGGCTTCACAGAGATGAAGGGACATATTCAGCTCACTCTACTAGTAAGTGTCTGAAGCAGGATTTGCACTCAGATCATCCTGACTGCAAACCCAGCACTTTGCTGTGTCACACTGACACCCTTCTCCCTCTCTCTCCATCCCTTCTTCTTCCTTTTTTTTTTTTTTATTACTTTGTTACAACAATTACCTAATTCTACATGATGCACACCTATATATAGCTATACACACACACACACACACACACACACACACACACACTGTATACATGTATATATATATATATATATATATATATATATATATATATATATATATATATTTTTTTTTTTTTTTTTTTTTGGCCAAAATGAACATTTATTTAGAAGGAAAGGTTACAGACAAAGGAAGAGGTAAAAAAGGCAGCAGGAGTGGCAAATGTGAAAGAGCTGGGAGAGCGTATAGTTAGAAAGGAAAGGAATTTGAAAGGATCTGTTCAAGGAACAGACCACGAGGCCTGAGCAGGCCATTGACTGGCAATGCTTGCCTATATTTGTGTTCAGATATAATTCTGTATTTAGCAAGATCCGGCTTCTTTGGCTAAAGTTCTGAAAGTCTGATCATGGAAGGGGCTGATCCTGGTTTTTTCAAAGTCCATAAATGTGAGTAAGCCAGAAAGGTGCCGTTTACAGGTCCAGCAGTGAGGAGTTTGTGGCTGATTACCCAGCCAAGCCACTTACAAAGGTTACAAAGCTTATAGTACAATGGCTGAGAGCAAGTGGCAGCGCGGGCTGTTGTCATATCCTGGGAAGTCTCAGCAGCTCCCAGGAGGGGCTGCTGAGAAAGAGGCAGCTCAGGTCTCCCCACTGTTTTCAGCCAAGCTCCGGCTGGTGATATCATCATTGAATCCTCAATAATAGCTGTTTATTGGACACCCGTGTTCTTTGCAGCAGGGCAGGAAAATTCTCATCTCAGCAGATGGAATGCAGGTTTACCCTTTAATTCATAAAGGTCATTGATATTTACGTCAAACATTTTGCAGGAACTTCTGTTATAAGCAAAAGAAAGGATCGGCTGAACTTCTTTCCCTGATGCGAAATCCAAGATTGAAACTAAGACACACTTCAAGAAATGTAAAATGTATTTTCCATTTTTGGGTAACCTTAGACAACAGCAAAAGGCATAATTTAAGCAAATAAACAGTTACTTTGGAAGGAGAAATATAAAACTAAACATGGAGTTGTAAATTGTTCTTATCCCCTTCAGATATTAGCTGTTACTTGGTATTGAGTAAAAATGTGTGTATATAAGTGCATGTAATTTTATGGCATCTATACCTTATGATCTCTGTGGGATAAAATTTTTATTCTAATTTCCTTTCATCACCAAAAACTTTTGGATATTTTTTCCCTTCAAATATTTAACTTTTATATGATCTTTATTAAAATTGGCCACCTTGCTTTTGGATAGATGATGCGCATGTTTCCATGTGGGAGGCCAAGCTCAGTTAGCCTGCGTGTGCATGTGCTGAGTGAAGGCTGAGGAGGAAGGAGAAGGCCCAGGAAGGCCCACACCCGGGTTCCTGCTGCCCTTCGCACGGCTGCTCTGGGGTGGCCATTTGTGATCCGGTGGATGTGACACCGCAGCCAGTCTGATCCCTTTGTTCTCCTTGTTCTCCTCAGGCAGAGAAGGCCAGCCTGGTTCACTTGTGGGACTTCCTGGGCCTGATTATCCTCGCGATGATTTGGGCCGTCTGTCCTCGAGATAGTTTGGCGGTTTTGGCTCAGTGGATCCAGTCTAAACTGAAGGAGGTAAGAGTGAGGGAGAACCAGAGACAGCCTGGTGGTGCTGGCACTGATGGGCATTGGTGATTTTACTGTAGATAAATGGAGCCTAATATTATTTTATGTTTTGTTCTTAGGAAATGTGGGTTTTTCTTATTAAACATCATGGGTTTAGAGCTGGAAGAAATCTTGAGGTTATTTGGTTTAACCTCATTTTACAGAAGAAATTGAAAGAAACCGAAGCTCATAAAAGCCTGAGGTTTTGCAGGCTGTTAAATGTGAAACTTGAACCCTGGTTTTTGCCTACATTCAATGCTCTTTTTCTCTTGGCCATTCATCTTTACCTTACCTTAGAGGCAAAGAAGGCTGCTTTCTTGGAGTCTGTGCTTGGGGGCTCCACTTTGTTGGTTCCTATGCCAAGGTGTCAGATTTCAGTTAACAGGTCCAGTGTCCAACTTCATATCCAGCATCTGGCCAGCTCAGTGCAGTCTGGAGACTGCCCCACTTGTTCAGCTCCAGGCAGATAAGCCACCTAGCTGCACAACATTTAGAAGGTCAGGTGGGATGTCAAAGAAAGGCTATAATTTGTTCAGAAGCCCAGCCAACTCTGGGGCCGAACATCACTGTTTCCCTGAGCTCATGGGATCCCAGAGTCTTAGTTGTGAAGGATCTTACAGGTCCCCCACCCCACCCCCAATGATTGTTTTTGTAGACTCTCTTTTAAGTCCTCTAGTAAAGGGATCCACTATCTGCTTGGATGACTCTGGTCCAGGTTGGCAGTTTGATCCTCCCTCTTCCTTATTCTTCCTTGGGGATGAAGCAGAAGAAACTGATGTCCACAAGATGGTTATTCTTTTTAACCATTGGGGATGAAAGAGTTTAGGACAGGTCCTCAACAATTTTTGTTATGGATCCCTTGGGCAGTTAGTCTCTGGACTTTTCTATGGACCTTTCTAAAAACCATGTTTCACAGGGCTGACACATTGTAGGTACCATATAAAATCTAGCTATTGTTATTATGATTAAATGCATAAAATAAAATACATAGGATTACAAAGGAACCAAATTATTATGGAATAATTTAAAAAATATTTTGTGAAAGAAATATGTGAATCCTAGGTTATGAACTCTTAGTTCAGAGAATGTTGAGGTAACCTTAGGTTTGAGTGAAGGGGGAGGTGATTTTTATGGCATCTCAGTTGGGTTTGTGGAGTGGAGCCATACAGACCCATCTTTGTTCAGGGCCTTTTTATCTCTCTCTCCCTCACCCTTTCCCTGCCCCAGCCCTTCTATCTACCTGATGAACACTCAAATATCTAGCCTATATCCCAAAGGAACTACAAAAGAGCTCTTATTTGATAAATGGGATTCTTCCAAGGGATGTTTTCATTTTAATCCGACATGGAACTTTCCATCCTTAGAAAAATGTAGTCAGGCTATAAGGCTCTCCCTGGTCCCTCCAGCATTCAGTATGTTGCTTTCTAAATGGGGCTGAACCTTCTTGTTCTTTTTTCATCTTCCAGCATCTTCTATTGAGTAGCCACCTTTGTGATTACTGAAGTGCCATATGTAGTTCTTTCAGTTCTGGGAGTGCCTAACTGCTTGATTAACTGTGATTAATTATTTTATTTCACATTTCTCTCCAAATATTTCCCCTTGTCCTGGGAGATTTGACTATCTAGTTACAATCTGTTATTTGTTTATTTAATGATTTGTAGAGCGCCCATCCGAGTGCCATCTGGGTGCTGTTCCAAATCTAAGGCACAAAACACAATGAGATAAATTGATAATAAAATTGAGCATCAAGCGTACATTCATGTTATGTTATGTCATTTTCTTTGTTTATAATTACTGAAAGTTCTTAAAGGGAAAAAAAAAAGGATAGCTTTTGGTTGGGTTGTAGAACCTGATCTCTGGAGGACAAAAGCAAAATGGTTTGATTTAGCCTCCCTCGACCTAGTCCCAAGAGGACGAATACGTTTCTTGTTTGTTTTTATTTTATTTTTTTAATGGTTTGAGAATGTGTAGTAAGGAAGAGTCACAGAACCCAGAACGTCTTACTACTAAACAATTAAATTGCTTTCTGGAAAATAAAGTTGGATTGCCTCCAGCATTGTTTTTGAGCTCCCTCCCCTTAAATTCCTGAATGGATATGAGGAAGGACTACTTGTCATTTTTCTAAAGCTATAAAATCACTAGCAGACCCAGTTTCCACAGAGAGTCAGAGACAGTGGTGGCCCTCGAACTCGGTTCTTCTGACACAGCCCTGTTTTCTCTGCCTCCCAGAGACAGACACTCTCATTGTGCTTGATCTCAGCGGACTGCAGGCATTACTTCTCTTTGAATTTTTATTCCCCCTTTGGAAACGACCCCACCTATCATTAACACAATATGTATTCCTCCCTGATCAAGGAAAGAAGGCTGCAGTGTGGACTTTACCCCTGTCTCCTTTGCTACTGATGCTTAGGAAATGTTAAATCTTCATAAGGAATATACACGTTTCATCTCGCACGCCTCAAGTATCTGTTGAAATGAATAAAATACCCTTTAGTACTGATGAGGAAGAATCGTGTTTCTCTGACGTTGTGAATGCAAATTGTAACCGATTTTATGTCGTCTTTCTCCTAGTATGTGTTTGATAGACCCTATAGTCGCACCCTGGAGGTGGAAGCTGACAAAGTCGGGCTGCAGTTTGCCGCAAAGGTAGGTGGAACCAGCGCTTACGCAGACGGCGGAGGGGCCCCCCCAGATAATGAGAGGGAGGGTCCCAGCCGAGCAGGAGTGCGGTCTGATAGTCACGCTTCAAGAGGAAAGATTTTCTTATTTGGAAAGGCTTGTAGGTCATAAAGCTTATGGTACTTAAAAGGTAGTTTTATAGCATTATTTCCCAGCAACATCTATTAAGTTCCCATCTGTACCTGGGGCTGGAATGAGTCCTGCATAAAATAAATAGGGATGTCATCCTAGGAGCAGGAGTATTAGACTTCTGCTAGGGGAAGGGATTTTGTGCACACGGGGTTTTTCTGTATGTAGACATTAGTTGTGAAAATAACATTTTTTAAATAGTCAATGGTTTGCCTTTAAATAGGATTTTCTTGTGTTCCTTCCACCTCCTGGAAATCCTAATTTCTGCGTGATCTTTAGCTTTTCACTGTCCCTGGCTATGCTCAGGGTCATCTGCACCGCCATTGTTCAGGCGCCTGAAGGTTTTCGAAATGTCTGGCATGCTTTGGAGGTGGGCACTGCAGCACCTGTTTTTGTTATTTTACAGATGAGGAAACTGAGGCACACACTTGTCAGGGTCCCAGAGTCAGAGGCGGTGTCTCTGACTTCAGGGCCGGCAGGGTCCGTTACTCAGGGCCGCCTTGCACCTTTGTGCTCTGGTCCCGTCCCTTCTCTCTTCATCATGTCTCCCCTCCTTCATCACACTTCAGTCATCGGTGTGACACTCGTCGTCACACACTATTGGCATATCTGAGTTCAGACCTTGTGCTCTCCGGCCTGGCCTGCTGCTGTGCTCCCACCTCTCTCCTCCTCCCCTGCCTGGTCCATCTGACATGATGCTGTCCAGTGACTCTTTCTAGTGTCCAGAACCTTCTCTTGCGGTAATAATGTCCCTCCCTCTACAGTCCTGCCCGTGCTCAGAGCCCTTAAACTGTCCCTCATTGCTGCCAGAGAAATGCAGCCTCCTCAGCCCTGCCTCCTTGGGCCTCGACAGTCTGGCTCTGACCTCCCCATTCATTCCAGAGGGAGGTGATGTGTCTGAAAGTGAGTTTTACCAGAGCTAAAAATGGTCAATTTAAAGTTAGTTCGTTGTTTATGCCGAGGACTCTAAGTTCCGAGTTTGCATCGTCAAAGAGCAGTTTGATTTTCTGGCTGGAGCCCCGTGGGCAAGGAGGGTGCTTCATGAACTTGTGCCCTCACTGTCCCTTCTGGGACAGTGTCTCCGGAGGCAGTGGGGTGGAATCAGTGAAATCTTAGACTTGGGAGCAGCTGAATTGTGTCCAGATCCTGCCCCAAGAACTTACTCCGCTGTGACCGTGCCCAAGTCATTTACCCAACTCTGCACTGAGTGAGACCCACATCAGGGAGCATTTATTTAGTTCCTGCTGAGTGCCAGGCGCTGGCCTTGAAATCAGTGGATATGAAGGCGGATACACATGAAAGTGTATTCTGAGCCTCTCTGAGGAAATGGTGGCCCTGGGGGTGGGATTCAGGATGTCCTCATGGACTGAAAGAGGTTGAGATGAGCAAGAGGAAGGTGATTGCAGGGAGTGGGGACCGGGGATGGGAAAGAACGTGCTGCAGCCTCAGCAGGAAGGCTGGTCTGGCGGGAGGGGACAGGGACCTTCAAGGCGGTAGGAAGCCATTGGTGTTTCACGAGCAGGACGCTGCCATGGCCTGGCCGGTGCTGTGGAGACTTTGCTTTGGCCCTTCTGTTGAGAGGGCAGAGGCCTGAGGCGGGGAATGTCCTGCAGGAGCCGATTTCTGCCCTGAGGAGAGGTGGCTGGGTGAGGGCAGAGCTGAGGACAGATGGGGAAGACTCGGCAGCCGACTGGAGAGGGAGAGCCTGCAAAGCCGGGGGAGGAGACACTAGGGCATCCTCAGCATTAGAGGAAAATTTGGAAGTGCTGTGGGTTCTGGGGAAGAGATAATGGATTTTAGTTTGGATCTGGGGGAGGGGAGGTGTCTGTGGGACATCTGGTTTGAAATGTCCAGTAGGGAGCTGGTGATGGATGACCAGTCTCAAGAGACAGACAGGAAATGAATCCGATAAATATTTATTCGACTATTTTCTGTACATCTGGGAGTTCTCTGCATAGAAATGATCATTGAACCTATAGGAGTGGATGAAATTCTTTCTCTTCTTCCTCCTCTCCTCCTCCTCCTCCTCCTCCTCCTTTTCCTTCTCCTCCTCGTCCTTTTCTTCCTCCTCCTTCTCTTCCCTCCTTCCCCTCCCCACTTAAATAGCACCTACTATGTGTCAGACACTGTGTTAAATATTTTTACAATAATTATCTCGTTAGATCCTTCCAACAACCCTGGGAGGTTGGTGCTTTTACTATCCTTATTTTACAGATAAAGAAGCTGAGGCAGAAAGATATGAAGTGACTTGGCCAAGATCACACAGGGAGTGAATGTCTGAGGCTGGATTTGAACTCAGGTCGTTTGGATTTTGGCACTGATTTTCAGTGGAGCTGATTTTCAGCTCTTCAGGCACTGCGACAACAGCTCTAGTCATCTGATCTCTACCTGGCCCCTAGCCCCTGATGGCTCTGGAGGAGAAAATGAGGCTTGTGACTGTGTCTAGCCCTCCCTCACTAAAATCTAACCTTACTCATAGCCATTTTCGAGAACGGAGGGCAAAGAATAATGTCAGCAGCCAAAAGCTGAGAGAGAGAGAGAGAGAGAGAGAGAGAAAGAGAGAAAGAAGAGAAGAGAAGAGAAGAGAAGAGAAGAGAAGAGAAGAGAGAGAGAGAGAGAGACAGGGAGAGGAAGAGGGAGAGGAAGAGGGAGAGGGAGGGGAAGAAGGAGGAGGAGGAAGAGGAGGAGGAGGAGGAGAAGGAGGAAGAGAGTATGAATGAGAGAAGGAAAATAAAAAAGAAACAGGAAAAAAAGGGCTGATGATCCGTCAAGAGCCAGACAAGTATGGAATTGTATCATTCTTCTATTTGATTTCTCTTAAAATAAGGGTCATGGGTTACATTAGCATAAATATTCGCTTATGCAGACTCACATTTTATAGCACAGTGACCCTGGGAAGTGGGTGGGCAATTACCAGCATTCCCATTTTACAGGGGAGGAAGCAATGTCTCAAGCAGACTGAGTCACCTCTCCAGTAAGCTCAAGACCCCATCTGAGGACTCTCTGCCCCATGCTCTCTCCACTGTTTCATGCTGCCTCTTGCCTCTCCAAATTTGGATTTTATTTTGTAGATGATCTGTCACTCATTCCTGAGGATAACAATCCCTCTCCAAGGTTGTGCACATCTTGCGCAAATAATCCAATACATGATGAACTCTCAAGTTACTCCATCCAATCAATATGAACTTTAGCATGACCCAGCAAATAAAACAAGTGTTACTTCTCTTATTCTCCCCATGTCCCTCCCCACCCCCCCCCCCCCCCCAAAAAAAAAAAAAAAAAAAAAAGAATCCAGGTTATGGAACTTGTGGAGAATCCATACGTTCCCCTTATCTGTTGTAGTTTGTAAGGAATATTTTCAAATGTGCCTACAGGGTTGTTAGTTACAGCCCAAATGGTGCTGCCCCAAGGAGGGTCCGTATGTGCCCGTGGCCTTGAGAAGGAGTCGTGCCCAGGGTCTGTTCTGACTGGGCCGTGGCCGACAAGCCTTGTGGTTTGGGATTAATGTTGTCCAGTAGAGGCCCTTGTGTATTTATTGAGGGAAAGCGGGTGCTTGTCCGGAACAATTATTCCTCTTTCCTCTGAGGATCGCCTTTCTTTTGATGATTGATTTTTATGAGTGGACACCAACTCTTATGCATATAACATATGTTTTATTTTATTTTATTTTTTATTAAAGCTTTTTATTTTCAAAACATATGCACGGATAATTTTTCAACACTGACCATTACCTAGCTTTGTGTTCCAAATTTTCTCCTCCTTCCCCCCACCCCCTCCCCTAGATGACAAGCAATCCAATATATGTAAACATATTTATACAGTTATCTTGCTATACATGAAAGACCAGATCAAAAAGGAAAGAAAATGAGTAAGAAAACAAAATGCAAAAAAAAACAACAAAGAGTGAGAATGTTAATGACGTATATTTTATTTTATTTTATTTTTAAAAAATTTTTATTTAATAATTACTTTATATTGACAGAATCCATGCCAGGGTAATTTTTTTTTTACAACATTATCCCTTGCACTCATTTCTGTTCCAATTTTTCCCCTCCTTCTCCCATCCCCTCCCCCAGATGGCAGGTAGAGCAATACATGTTAAATATGTTAAAGTATAAGTTAAATACAATATGTATATACATGTCCAAACAGTTATTTTGCTGTACAAAAGGACTTTGAAATAGTGTACAATTAAATAGCTCTCATTATTTTGTTATTATAGCTTTTTATTTACAAATTATATGCATGGGTAATTTTTCAGCATCGACGGTTGCAAATCCTTTTGTTCCAATTTTTCCCCTCCTTCTCCCATCCCCTCCCCCAGATGGCAGGTAGAGCAATACATGTTAAATATGTTAAAGTATAAGTTAAATACAATATGTATATACATGTCCAAACAGTTATTTTGCTGTACAAAAGGACTTTGAAATAGTGTACAATTAAATAGCTCTCATTATTTTGTTATTATAGCTTTTTATTTACAAATTATATGCATGGGTAATTTTTCAGCATCGACGGTTGCAAATCCTTTTGTTCCAATTTTTCCCCTCCTTCTCCCATCCCCTCCCCCAGATGGCAGGTAGAGCAATACATGTTAAATATGTTAAAGTATAAGTTAAATACAATATGTATATACATGTCCAAACAGTTATTTTGCTGTACAAAAGGACTTTGAAATAGTGTACAATTAAATAGCTCTCATTATTTTGTTATTATAGCTTTTTATTTACAAATTATATGCATGGGTAATTTTTCAGCATCGACGGTTGCAAATCCTTTTGTTCCAATTTTTCCCCTCCTTCTCCCATCCCCTCCCCCAGATGGCAGGTAGAGCAATACATGTTAAATATGTTAAAGTATAAGTTAAATACAATATGTATATACATGTCCAAACAGTTATTTTGCTGTACAAAAGGACTTTGAAATAGTGTACAATTAAATAGCTCTCATTATTTTGTTATTATAGCTTTTTATTTACAAATTATATGCATGGGTAATTTTTCAGCATCGACGGTTGCAAATCCTTTTGTTCCAATTTTTCCCCTCCTTCTCCCATCCCCTCCCCCAGATGGCAGGTAGAGCAATACATGTTAAATATGTTAAAGTATAAGTTAAATACAATATGTATATACATGTCCAAACAGTTATTTTGCTGTACAAAAGGACTTTGAAATAGTGTACAATTAAATAGCTCTCATTATTTTGTTATTATAGCTTTTTATTTACAAATTATATGCATGGGTAATTTTTCAGCATCGACGGTTGCAAATCCTTTTGTTCCAATTTTTCCCCTCCTTCTCCCATCCCCTCCCCCAGATGGCAGGTAGAGCAATAATATTCCATAACGTTCATATACCACAATTTACCCAGCCATTCTCCAATTGATGGGCATCCATTCATTTTCCAGTTTCTGGCCACTACAAACAGGGCTGCCACAAACATTTTGGCACATACAGGTCCCTTTCCCTTCTTTAGTATCTCTTTGGGGTATAAGCCCAGTAGAAACACTGCTGGATCAAAGGGGATGCACAGTGTGATAACTTTTTGGGCATAATTCCAGATTGCTCTCCAGAATGGTTGGATTCGTTCACAACTCCACCAACAATACATTAGTGTCCCAGTTTTCCCGCATCCCCTCCAACATTCATCATTATTTTTTCCTGTCATCTTAGCCAATCTGACAGGTGTGTAGTGGTATCTCAGAGATGACGTATATTTTAAAAAATAAATGCAGATGCCCTTGAAGCATTGTTTTTAAACCACTTGGAAAGTGATCTTATATAATTACTGTCCAGATTGAAAAGTCCCTTATGTGCCCCTGATATTCTGCCCTGCGCCCGTGAACTTGTGCTCCCGGTGGCCACATGCCTTGGCAGAGAAGCTTCCCCCCACTGGTGGCAGAGGAAGGAGGTGCTCGGCCCGCTTCGTGTCACACAGGGTCAGCCCTCGGCTCTGCTTGTTGGAGGCAGGCTGAGAGCTCCCCGGGAGGCACGGGGGAATCAGAGGCCTGTGGGCGCGGGCTCCTGTGCTCATCCCTAACCTGGGCCTTCGGCCTCCATCATGGCTCCCACCTCCTCTGAGCAGATGCTGTCAGTGAGTGGAGCATCCCTGTCCTGGGGAGCCCGGGACCCCACTGCCAGGGCTGCTCTCTCCGCTGACCAAGGCCGCGGCCCCGGCGCAGGCTTGCTTCCTTCGTGCTTGTCCGAGCTGGCAGACACAGCCTCGGGGAGCCAGTGTCCCCACTTGCCACCTGCCGTCCTCCAGGCGGTTTGGGATGGGCTCCCCGGGCCTCAGAGAAGTGAAGCAGCTAGTTCAGGGCCACCCACTTAGCGTGGAGGAAATCGGGGAGCCGGCCCAGGGCTGAGGAAGTGAGGGTCAGACTGGGGCTCGCGAGCTTCCCACAGCGTCTGGGCCGGGAGCACCAGCTGGAGGCCTCCTCTAACGGCCTTCAGAGCCTTCCCTCCGTCTGAGGTAGAAAACCTGGCGCTGCTTCTGCTCCTTCCAGGCTGTAAAACTGTGAAGACAGCACCATCTAGTGAGGAGAGGAGGGAAGTGGAGGACAGGTTCAGGAATCCACCGGAGCCCCGGAGACGGTCCAGGCCTTCCCCACTGTGTCCCCATTCTAGAGAGGGAAAACCGAGGCTCTCAGGCCCTGACTCGCTCCTGGTTCCAGCTTGCTTGTCACACCGGAGCCGGCTTGGGAAATCAGTCCTGATGCAGCAGGAAACCCAAAGAGGGAAGACCGAGAGGGGCTTGTCAGGAGAGCATTTTAGTGATGAATAGTTGTAGATTCCCTGGTGACGGAGTCATGTTCTACAGCTCCAGGTGATTCATAACATCAGCTGGGGACTGGTCGGGGATCCGGGGAAATGAGATGGTCCCATGGACGTCTTTGGATTTAGCTGCCGGATGATCTAGATCAATCACACGTTAAATCTAAGGTTCTTTGTGTCCTCTTGAAATCTCCTTGTATCAATTGGGGATTCTATCCCTAGTGCGTAGCACGGTGCCTGGCACTTTGTGGGCACCTAAGAGATGTTATTGGCTCGGATAGGTATTGCCGTGATAGTGAATGCGATGGTTAACCAGCAAGGCGGGTTTTAAAACTAATATGGCACGAATTACAAACCCCCTAGTGTGGGTTCTTTGCGTCCCTTCCAGACTGGGTGCAAATAGAATTTTGATTCTAGAATTAGATCTGATAGATCTCAACTTTTAAGTTAAAAGAACAGCATCAACTAACGTTGATTGTGATTTGCAAATAGATATGATTATTTGTCAGTAGCTCTCATTATTTTGTTATTATAGCTTTTTATTTACAAATTATATGCATGGGTAATTTTTCAGCATCGACGGTTGCAAATCCTTTTGTTCCAATTTTTCCCCTCCTTCTCCCATCCCCTCCCCCAGATGGCAGGTAGAGCAATACATGTTAAATATGTTAAAGTATAAGTTAAATACAATATGTATATACATGTCCAAACAGTTATTTTGCTGTACAAAAGGACTTTGAAATAGTGTACAATTAAATAGCTCTCATTATTAATGCTGCAGTTGCCCCCAAAAAGTTGTCACGTGACTAGCCAGAAATAGATGACCCAGCCAAGAGTGGACACCTAGAAGTGTCCGGCGGAAGGGCTGATCAGGTAAACTAGAAATTGCAAAAATGATATAAAACAAATAATGAGGCTTCCGATGGGGGTGGAGAAAGTGGGCTGTCTCTGAACAGGAATAAAACTCAGGTGTACCAATGTCCCAGCACTTTTTCTTTTTGGATTTCCTGCCTGCATTGGAATATTCCACCTTGGGTGGAATTTCCCCTCCTCGGGTGCATTAGCTTGGGGCGACACCTGCGGGGAACAGACCCAAGAGAGCTTCCCGGCTCAGGCCTTTCCTCACTTCAGCTGCCTAATGAGCTTCTGCCACCGTGTGTGAGACTCTGGCCATCAGCGTCCTCCCTGGTGAAAGAACTGGGGGGGGGGAGGGGAGGGATGGCGTAGGTTGTACCTCAGGCCTTTTTGAGATCTGGAGGCTGAAGTGAAGGGCAGGCTTTGTGCTTTCGCTGGAGCTGGTAAAGGTAAAACCACAGAAAGGTTGCCAGAGCCTCTGACGGGGGCAAGTATCTGCTACGTGGCTTCTGGGGGCCACCTGGGGGGAGGATGGGCAGAAGCCGTCCTCGGGAAGCAGGGGCAGCTTCCCTTTTTGGATTTCTCTGGCTGTAGCCTGTGCTTGTCTGGAGTAGCTATGCGTGTGACTTCCGGAGCCCTCTCTCACTCTCCTCAGGTATTGTGCGCTGCTGCTCTTAGACGACTGGCTTCAAGCCTGATAATGCTAGTCATAGCCCCCTGGATTCTGAATTTGTCAGACAAACTGCAGAGTATTCTAGGCCCCAGGTATAATCCAGGTTGACTTAAATTGGATCCTGCTTATCCCATCCACGTCATCATCATTTGCGACAAGACCAGGTGGCCCACTGGTTCGGGACTGTGCTTGTCGGCCAGGGTGAGTGCCCCGAAAAGGAAAAGGCCTCCTCATGTAGAGGTCATCGTGGGAGCATTTTGGCCCCCAGCTTAAAGAGGGAAATTGGTTCTCATTCTTCCTCCCCTCTTATGATTTCCACACTTGTTGGTGGAGACTTTCTCCTACTTGCACCTCACATCCTCCAATTCCTATTTAGAAAAGTGAATTGAACTGGTGGCAAGCAGCCACTTCATTTTAAAAATGACTATTTTCGTATCTAATCCAGGCCATTTTTATTTTTTATAAATGGAGAGAATAAATATAAGTGACATATTCATTTTCAAAATTTCACCTTCCTTTAGTGTGTCTTTGTAATTAGTTTTGCAAAGTATAGAGATACAAGGATACCTCCATCTTAATTTTCAAACAGATGTCTCAGTTCCTTTTGGAATCTTAGTGTGTTGGGATGATTAATTTGTTCCTCTGATGTACTCTGCATACCAAGTATTACTTTAAAGATTGTCTTCAGCTGTGTTTGTTAGAGATTGAAACAGTGACATAATTTAGTTGTTCTTTGATTAACTCTTTGTGTGCTGAGCAAGACATGAACGATATAGTGACGTCCTTTTGGGATATTCCAGACAAACTTGATCCACCCAGGAGCCTCATGAACTGCCCGGGGTTACTTACTGATTATCCTGGTTTTTTCCCAGGCATTTTTAAAAACATAGTATTGTGCTGTCCTAGGGAATAGGAGATTATAATCTAGTCACTTATTTTCATGCCATCTTTTGGTTTCATGAAAACTTTTGGAAGCAGCATTTTACACTTTTGTACCAGTGGTGTTTTAGTGACTTTTCTTGGGTTGTGGAAAAGGGGGTGAGCTGGATTTGAAGGAACAAATCTGGTTATTTTTTGCATTTTAGCTGCATATAAAATAGGCTTTGTTCCCAGCAGTAGCTTAATTGTAGTTGATGAAGGAAATTAGTTGGCATTTTCTTTACTTGGGTCACAAACAGACATTGGAGATCTTGTCATTTAAATCGAAAGTAGGATGTTGTGCTGCGCTTAGTTCTAAATCCTTTCCTCCTTTAGGTTTTGAATGTTTTCGTACACGATGCTTTGGTAGTGCAGAGTCAGGAGCAGCGGCAGCTTTCAGTGGGGTGACTTTTCTTCAGCTTTGTCACTATTACAGGATTTGTATTTCTGGCCAGTGCTGGGATCATTTCGAACTTAGATTTCTTAGAATAAAGGAAAAAGTTTTAGATACAAAATGTTGTAACTTCTTTATTACAATATTTACTAAGGACATTTTCATATGGATAAGGTTATGCTGATATTCTAGTCATTTAAAAATATGACTTTTAGAGCCATTCACTTCACGTTTCATGGTCATCTAAAGTTAGATGGGACCCTAGAGACATCTCCAGTCCAGTTTCCTCCTTTTGCAAAGGAGAAGGGAGGTAACTATAGATGCAAGGCCACCTGGGTAGCCAACAGCAGAGATAATATTGGAACTTAGCTTTTCTGCCTCCCAGGCCATCACTTTCTCCTGTACACTGTGCATGTCAGCAGAGCTTATATTCTGACGATGTGCGTGCAGTGATACTACTATAAATAATGTAGTTTTTTTCCCTTCCCCTACCTTATATATGTACATTTTCTCCTGTAATGTATTTTGTGTATTTTTTTTCCCTGATGTATCATTAGAGAGTTAACCTAATTTCCTGGTCTTCTACATTTAACTTGCAGGCTTGTGTGGATGTCAGAGCGAGCGCAGTGTTTTGGCAACAGTTGGAGTTTGCAGATAAGATTTTGGGGGACCCTAAGTTACCAGAATGGCTGTCAACACATCCCTCTCATGAGAACCGAGCTGAGCACTTGGACCGACTTATACCTCAGGTGAGTAGAGAAGCTTTTAAGCCAGAAATTTCTCTTCTCATGTTGTTTACAGTTAATTCTGTTATCTGGCATGTCCTGGGATGAGGAAAAATCTACTTTTGTCGCCGACTCTCTTCTATGATGTTTCTTATGATTCAGAAGTTGAATCTCTGAGGTCATATTAAGAATAGTAAATGGTTAAAAAAAAAAAAAACTTCTCAGCTTCTCATTTTCTCAGGGTGAGATCTGTGATGCTGTAACCACAAATTAGCTTTGTTCCTGTTGAATACACTTTTTGAAATAATCACTAAGAATATTAAAAAAAATGATGGATCCACTGAATGGAAATTTATTTATTCAGTCTTCAGTTTGTGCTCTATGTAACAGGCAAATTGTATGACACCTTTGAAAACTTTAGGGTGGTGGAATTTTCCAATCATCAGAGATTTTATTTTATGGAAATCTGCAGCATCTACACATGCAAGAACAAACAGTCTTCATTTATTCTGCTAAAACACTGGGGAACTTGATTTCCTAGTGCTTGCCTGGTCAGGTATAACTAAAATAGGCCTGTATTTTTAACTTGGTCACATTATTCCATGTATAGATAGCACTAAGAATTGTTGCCTGAATGTATAAAGTCAAATTTATATGAATACAAGTCATTCCCCAATTGATAAATGGTCAAAGGATATGAATGGGCAGTTTTCAGATGAAGAAATTAGAGTTATCTTCAGTCATATGAAAAAATGCTCCAAATCACTATTGACTAGAGAAATGTAAATGGAAACAACTCTGAGGCACCATCTCATACCTATCAGATCGGCTAATATGACAGAAAAGGAAAATGACAAATGTTGGAGAAGATGTGGGACATTGGAACACTGATGATCACTGTGAGTCGTGAACTGATCCAACAATTCTGGAGAGCAATTTCAAACTATGACCAAAGGCCTAATATCACACCATGCCTTTTGATACAGTGATACTACTCCTGAGGGTGTTTCCCAAAGAGATCATAAAAAAGAGAAATGAATCCACATGTACAAGAATATTTATAGCAGCTTTTTTTGTGGTGACAGAGAATTGGAAATTGAGTGGATATTCATCAATTGGAGAACGGCTGAACAAACTCTCTTATGAATGTAATGGAATACTGTTGTTCTATTAGAAATGATGCGCAGGTGGATTTCAGAAAAACCTGGACTTACAAGAACTGATGGTGAATGAAGCAAGCAGAACCAGGAAAACATTATACACAGTAACAGCAGTATTGGGTGGATGATCAGCTTTATAGACTTGGCTGTTCTCAGTTCAGAGACAATTCCAAAAGACTCATGATGGAAAATGTTATCCACATTCAGAGAAGCAACTATAGAATCTGAATTTAATTTGGAAATGTTTAATAGGATAAATAAAAGCATAATATAATATAGGAAATGTTCATTTGTAGAGTGTTAAAGCTGGAGTCTGGAAGATTCATCTTCTGAGCTCATCTGACTTTTGAGACTTTCTAGCTGGAGGACTATGGGGAAGTCATTTCATCCTGTTTGCCTCAGTTTCCTCATTTGTAAAGTGAGCTGGAGAGGGAAATGGTGAAGTAGTCTTGTATCTTTGCCAAGAAAACCCCAAATGAGCTCATGAAGGATTGAACGTGACTGAAACTATGGAACAACGATAAAAGTCAATATGTGAACTACAGATATATTTCTGTTTGGGTTTGACATCACTGACCTATCTTATATCTCTCTGATCAACTAACAAGAGTAATTTATTATAATTCAGGTCAACTATCTATCAATTCCCTACCAGTGTAGTTATATACTATACTTAGTTTAAAAAAAGAATCAAAGTTATTTCATAATGTTCTAGTATTTTTTTTTCCTTGTGATAAATATACTTAGTTAAGCAAAACAAATCTACTCCTTTGCCATATCCTAAAGTGTATAAGTGGGGAGTATGCTTCATCACTGTTTTTTGGGAATCATGCTTGATCATTTAATTGATCAGAATTATTAAGGTCAAGTGAGATAATGTATGTAACATTCATGGTCAACCTTAAAACCTAGATAAATGTTAGCAATTATTATTGCTATGTCTCGACAGTATTGTTATGTTAAATTGTTCTCTTGGTTTTGCTCATTCGACTTTACATCAGTTCATAGAAAAAATTGTAGGGTTCTCTGAAACTATTCCTTTTGTCCTTTATTTTTTATAGCATAATCATTTCTATTGCATTCATATCCCCTAGTTTGTTCAGCCATTCATCAGTTGATGGGTGTCCCCTTAGTTTTCAGTTCTTTAATGTTACATAAAGAACAATTATAATTATTTTTGTCTGTATGAGGATATCTTTAGGGAATAGGCCTGGTAATAGTGTCATTGAGTCAAAGAGTTTTCAGTAATGTCTTTTTGAAGATAGTTTCAAATTGTTTTCGAGAATGGCTAGACCAATTCACAACTGCACCAGCACTTCACCACCATGCTTGTCTTAAACAGATTTGTTTTGATTTGCTTTCTTCTAATTATTTGTGATTTGTACTGTTTTTATATGACAGTTGCTCTCTTGGATTTCTTTCTTTGAGATATTTGGATATTTTGACCATTTAGTTATTGGGCAATAACTGACATATTTTTATATTTGAATAATTTCCGTATATATCTTGGTTATTGTACTTAATTGGAGAAATTCGTTGGAAAGATTTTTCCCTCAATTAACTTAAAATCTTCTAATTTTAATTGTATTGATTTTATTTGTACAAAACCTTTTCAACTTTATGTAATCAGAATTTTTCCTTTTCTTTTTTAAGATCATCTCTATTCTTTGTCTGGTCATGAACTCATATCCCATCCATAGTTGGTAAATGTATTTTTCTAACTTTTTTTGAATAGTAATTCTTTCCAATTACATATAAAAACAATTTTTAACATTAGCTTTTTTTTTTTTTAATTCTGAGTTCCAAATTCTCTTCCTTCCTTCTCTTTCTATACTCCACCCCTGATGGTAATGTTTTATATAGGCTATACATAATACAGTTATCAATATATGTTTCTATTTTGGTCATGTGGTGAAAGAAAATAGGCACCTTCCCCTTCCCCTCAAACCAAAAAACAAATTCCATGTACAAATAAATAATAAGTGAATAATACATAATATATTAATTAAAATAATAACAATATAATAAATAATAATAAATAAAGTGAAAAATAATGTTTTTATCTCCATTCAGCCTCAGTTCTTTCTCTGGAGATAGATAGCATTTTTATTCATGAGTCTTTTAGAATTATCTTGCATCATTCTATTGCTCAGAATAGCTAATTTTTCCCAGTTCTTCATCATACAATATTGTATTCATTGTGCACAGTGATCTGGTTCTGCTCATTTCACTTTGTATGAGTTCATGTAAATCTTTCCAGGTTTTCCAGAAATCAGCCTGCTGCTTGTTGTTGTTATTATTATTATATATTTTTTTTTTTTGCTGAGGCATTTGGGGTTAAGTGACTTGCCCAGGGTCACACAACTAGGAAGTGTTAAGTGTCTGAGACCAGATCTGAACTCAGGTCCTCCTGACTTCAGGGGTGGTGCTCTACCCACCTAATTGCCCCATATTTCTTATAGCACCATAGCATTCCATCACATTCATATGCCACAACTTGTTCAGCTATTTCCTAATTGATGGGCATCTCTTCCATTTCTAACTTTTTGCCACCACAAAAATAAGAGTTGCTGTAAATAATTTTCAAAAAATATATATAATTTTTTGATTTATTCAGGCTACCCACCCATAGAACCATAGTGCTCTCCAGAATTGCTGGAATCAGTTTACAACTCCATCAACAATGCATTAGCGTCCCAGTTTTCCCACACACCCTTCAGATTTAGTCATTTTCCTTTTCTGTCATCAGGTGATGTGATAAGTGTGAGGTGGGTTCTCAGAGTTGCTTGAATGTGCATTTCTCTCATCCGTGGTGATTCAGAGCATTTTTTCATTGACTACAGAGAGCTTCGATTTCTTGGTCTGAAAGTTGAGTTTGACTCTCCCTTATTGGAGAACGGCTCCTTTTCTTATAAATGGGACTCAGTTCTCTGTGTATTTCCTTTGTCAGGAACCTTGCAATAAAGGAAATGCCTTTACGCTTTTCTTGTTTCTTGGATTGATGATGTTGCTTCCTAAGGCTTGCCATGAAGAAGCCACACTCACTGCCAGGAGCTGTTGAAATTCCCCGGGAATCAGACTTGAGCTGGGGCTTTCAGATGCCGTATCCCTTTGTTGGGATGGGGGTGAGGGTGGGGGATGGGAGCACAGCCCTTCTTCTTCTACTCCACTGTCGTATCTGCCAGCTTTCTTCAGTTGGGGATCTGGGCCAGCTGGACCCCACATCTTGAACTTAGCACGGGCAGGTATCCGCTCTCTTATTAGCTCCCGATTTGTTGGTTGTGGTAATGTTTATTACCCATTTTTGCTAACTCCTTCCCAGTCCAAAGATTGTTTTTTTTGACAGAGAAAGCGGACAAAGCGAAGAGTTGAGCACATTTGTCTTCTCTCTGTTGCTATTATCCCATTTCTCTCTGTGTTTCCAGATTTTATTTTTGAGGGTTTCCCTCCCCTCTCCTCCCTTCTTCCCCCTTACTTCTCCACCCTTTCCTCCTCCTCTGAGAGAACCGGGCCAGCTTCCACCTTTCCTGCCTCCCACCTCTTGGGGGGGAGCAGATACATCTGGACCTGGCTTGTCATCCACTGGGCAGCGGAGGGTGCTCCTCACACTGCCGAGCTGCCAGCAGAGGACGCTTTGGAGGGCCGGGGCTCAGGCTTTGGGCAGGGCTGGTTTGCCAGCCTCCCAGTGAGAATCAGCACCTTCTCTGCCCTGGCTTCGCAGCCCCAGAATGTCCCTCAGAGCATCCTCTGCTCAGTCCACCCAGTCCCTCATCTCCTCTGCTCCCCTCCCTCCTCTCTCCCATCCCTCAGGGCTTCTTAGGCAGAGCTGACCCTGTTTGTAGTGGCTAGAAACTGGAAAATGAATGGATGCCCATCAATTGGAGAATGGCTGGGTAAATTGTGGTATATGAATGTTATGGAATATTATTGTTCTGTAAGAAATGACCAGCAGGATGAATACAGAGAGGCTTGGAGAGACCTACATGAACTGATGCTAAGTGAAATGAGCAGAACCAGGAGATCATTATACACTTCGACAACGATATTGTATGAGGACATATTTTGATGGAAGTGGATTTCTTTGACAAAGAGACCTGAGTTTCAATTGATAAATGACGGACAAAAGCAGCTACACCCAAAGAAAGAACACTGGGAAACGAATGTGAACTATCTGCATTTTTGTTTCTCTTCCCGGATTATTTATACCTTCTGAATCCAATTCTCCCTACGCAACAAGAGAACTGTTCGGTTCTGCAAACATATATTGTATCTAGGATATACTGCAACATATCCAACATATAAAGGACTGCTTGCCATCTAGGGGAGGGGGTGGAGGGAGGGAGGGGGAAAAAAATCGGAACAGAAATGAGTGTAAATATAATGTAATTATTAAATAAAAAAATTTAAAAAAAAAAATTAAAAAAAAAAAAAATAGAATTATCTTGCATCATTCTATTGCTCAGAATAGCTAATTTTTCCCAGTTCTTCATCATACAATATTGTATTCATTGTGCACAGTGATCTGGTTCTGCTCATTTCACTTTGTATGAGTTCATGTAAATCTTTCCAGGTTTTCCAGAAATCAGCCTGCTGCTTGTTGTTGTTATTATTATTATATTTTTTTTTTTTGCTGAGGCATTTGGGGTTAAGTGACTTGCCCAGGGTCACACAACTAGGAAGTGTTAAGTGTCTGAGACCAGATCTGAACTCAGGTCCTCCTGACTTCAGGGGTGGTGCTCTACCCACCTAATTGCCCCATATTTCTTATAGCACCATAGCATTCCATCACATTCATATGCCACAACTTGTTCAGCTATTTCCTAATTGATGGGCATCTCCTCCATTTCTAACTTTTTGC